>NC_091741.1:47001605-47184702 GCF_043380555.1 Nothobranchius furzeri | reverse complement strand
TCCAATCAGAGGGAGATTAGAGATCGGCCGGTAGTTGTTCAACACTGAGGTATCTAATTTCCTCTTTAGAAGGTGTTTCACGGCAGCAGTTTTCAGTGATGTAGGAAAAATTCCTGACATTAAGGAGCAGTTCACAATTTACAGTACATCAGCTTTTAGGCCACTAAAAACCTTTTTAAAGAAGTTTGTAGCTTCGATAGATAGATAGATTAAATGAAAGTGACTGTGGGACATTTGAGACATGTATCTCTTGCTCTGAGAGAGAGAGAGAGAGAGAGAGAGAGAGAGAGAGAGAGAGAGAGAGAGAGAGAGAGAGAGAGAGAGAGAGAGAGAGAGAGAGAGAGAGAGAGAGAGAGAGAGAGAGAGAGAGAGAGAGAGAGAGAGAGAGAGAGAGAGAGAGAGAGAGAGAGAGAGAGAGAGAGAGAGAGAGAGAGAGAGAGAGAGAGAGAGAGAGAGAGAGAGAGAGAGAGAGAGAGAGAGAGAGAGAGAGAGAGAGGAGAGAGAGAGAGAAGAGAGAGAGAGAGAGAGAGAGAGAGAGAGAGAGAAGAGAGAGAGAGAGAGAGAGAGAGAGAGAGAGAGAGAGAGAGAGAGAGAGAGAGAGAGAGAGAGAGAAGAGAGAGAGAGAGAGAGAGAGAGAGAGAGCGAGAGCGAGAAATTGAATTTTAAGATTTCTTTTAGTATTCTGAAATATTTTATCCTATTTTCCATGAAGGGGTATGATTTAATTGTATGTATTTTAATAGTAAATAGCTTGCAAAATGTCTGAATTGTCAAAACAGACAAGATTGTGGTATGATTTTTTTCCATGTCGCCCACGCCTAGTTGTACAGTAAATTTAGCTAACTGCGCAGCGCAACGCTAACTTACGAGAGCAGATGTGTGTTTAGGGACTTCTCTCTTTAGTTTCCTGAGTTGCTTGAAGCTGAGAATGTTCAGCGGGGCGGGGTTTCTCCTCTCCACAAAAGCTGCAGTTTTCCAATTGGGATGTGGATTTCTGCTTTTTGTTAGGACCCACTTCATTAAGGATTCAAGTTTATGCAGCATTTGTTTTGACAAGTTTTTGGATTAATTTCTAAGCATTTGCAACATATAGTAATCAAGTCTAAGTCATACTGTAGAATCATCACGCAGCCTCTGATGCCTGCCGCTTCACCAACTGTAGGTCATTTTTGAGTGTTAACTTGTATCCTCACAGAATTTGGCTGCCTTCAGGTTGGACATGTGTTTTACTCTCTAAAATCACCTACTTTGGTAACAGTTAGATATTTTAGCTTTGCTCTGGGCATTTATTCCTGTCATGTACTTTTATTTGAATTTCCCTAATTTATAATTTACTTTTACTTACTGCTTTATTCTCGTAAAATTTGACTATGGTGCAAAAGTCAATTTATTTCAGAAGCTCATCTTAGACTGAGAGACCATTTAAAGGCTCAGGAAACCTTTGCAGGTACTGTATTTTTGATTGGTAAGCTGAGTAGAGAGTGATGCACTGAATGTAGATTTTTGAACCTTTTCACAACATTCTAATTGTCTGATATTTGAATTAGGGGTTGTCATAGGCTGTAAGCCATAATTATCACAGTTTTAACAAGAAAATAAAAAGGTTTGGATTGGAAAGAGTTCCTCGTATATTATTTTCACCTTTTAAGTTGAATCATTGAAATACATTAACTTTTGTACCAATTTTACAGTTTCACTTGTATTCTGTGTGTATCAGGTCACGCAAAGACTTGATTTTTCTTTATATATTTCGTCAGAAAAGGTAAGCCATAAACTATCAGTTGTCTTAGAGGTGGGTGGATTTACAGTGATCTCCTTTAGCTTTTACTCTTGTCCATTGTATCCTGGCACTCCGAGAGCCAATTGCAATAAGAAAGACGAGAAGTTCTGGAAAACTAATGATTTTTTATTTGAGTTTTTGGAAGGTACTCTGTGTTGTTCTGTGGCACCATGTTGAGATGTGAGATGGTCTTGATCTCCCATCACAAAGGGAGGAAATGCTACTTGGAAAATAGTAAATATTGATAGAAGTTTAGTGATGTTCTGTTAGGAAGATATGCTGGTTGGTTTACACACTGCCATTTAAAGTCGTAAGACAGAGAACAGCTGCACATGCTCTTTTAAATTTAATGCTGAAAATCTCCAAATGTGACTATGTAAACCCTGCTAAATGGTACTTAAAGGTTTTAGCATTAGAAAATAGTCCTCCACAGCTGGCTTGGAAGGAGGTCCTGGAGGTTGAATGACTTCTGAAAGCCAGCATCCCACGGGTTGGAGACACAATAATGAGAAAATATTGCAAGTTTTCAGTTGGAATTGCACTGATTTGGTACATACACTTTTACAGTCGATGTGGCTTTTGCAACAACTTAATTTGACATTTTATGTTTGAGGGTTCTAGATGATTGTGATGAAATATTTGTCACAAAGTTTTAAAAACCTCTCTAAAGTACCAGCAATCTCTGCAAATCACCAAAGGAAATGGAGACATTCATAAATGTGAATGGCTTTTGCAAATCATTGCTCTGTGTGTGTGTGTGTGTGTGTGTGTGTGTGTGTGTCAGATCTTTTTACATAACAGTAAATCTTTGATAGAACTTGTTGAAAGTTTACCAACTGAAGCTGTATTTGAATGAGCAAAATTACACAGAGACCAAAAATCAGGCGTTTGTTTCATAATAAAGTTTATTCTATATTACAAATAGTATTTTGTTCTTGACTGCAAAATAGGAATGCATTATATTTACATACACAGGTATACAATTATAACAAAGTTAGAGAAGCTCACCTTACATCCCCCAGGTTTATCTCTCTTGATAAGATACTCTTTATCTTTCAAATATGATCTAGTAAAAGTCTTTTCTAGCATGTTGGTAACACCTGTGATAACACTGAGCTAGGAGGACATTCTTAGTTCCTAAATGTTTCAAGGTGGAAACTTTATCTGTGCTTTCAGCAACATGAGGTGACTCCAGACAGGCCAAGGAGAAAGGAAGACAGGCAGATTCACAAGGACTCTGTTTTTGCTATTTAACAATTTTAGGTGTTTAGTTTGTATTGGCTTGGTTAAATCATTCCTGAAATATCAATTCATGTTTACACTTTGTAAATGTACCCCTCCAATATGCAACAGCAGACTGGAGACCTTCTGTGTTGCTGCGGATGCTAACCAGTGGCTTTACCAGTTTATATATATATATATATATATATATATATATATATATATATATATATATATATATATATAATATTTGATACACGAATGCGGCAGCACGGACATGTTAAGCGCCCGGATGACTTTTGTCTGGATCGACAGTTCTTAAAGGAGTAAAACGGTTAGAAGTAACAGCCATAGAATCAGCTGAAGAAATAGATGCTCCTTCCTTCCTTCCTTATGTCCTTTAGCAGAGGAAACACTGAAGTAAGCAATGCAGGTATTCACTATCAGCACTGTTGTAAATTAATGAGTAAAAAATCTATAAAAACTTTCAGTGCTTGTAAAAAAAAATTCATCAAGTCTTATCGTGGAGGAAGAAGACTGGCTTTTTAGAGACTAGACAAAATATTAAGTGTGCTTTTTGTTAAAGCTGCTATAACAAACAAACTAGCATATTTTTTCCATGCGTCTTAAAAACGGTCTATAGTTACGGAGACTAAAAAACGTAATAATGTGGATCTCTCACATTCATCTAAAAACCTCCGCCAATTTCTCGGACAAAAGCAACGATTGGGTCATCCGGTTGTACGTTTTGCTGAACCGCCGCACACCCCTGGGTCTCACATCGATTACACAATTGCGGATTTAGCAACAGAGCACCACTAGTGTGAGAGGTTCCCTTATCAAAAATACCCTGGAGGAGAAACAGCTGGCTGCTACCACTTCAAGTTTAGGACAAACGACCAGAGTCCCAACAAGAAAAACACCATTTGGACCAAGAAAACGGTGACTGGTGTTTAACACTGACGTTTTATCCGGCTTCGCAGGTTTCGGTTCTGGTGGAAGCATCTCAGAGAAGATACCCGAGAGGAGGGGTGAGTGTTCTGTAACCGTCTTTAAAAACTAGCTAGTTTGCAGATTTGTTATAACAGCTTTAATGTTTGTGTTGCAGACACATAAAATAATAATGTATGGTTGGATAATGATGCTGCACTGTTCTCAGCTTCAGAAAGATGGACAGATTTCTTTCCAACTGGACCTCAGGCTAAAACCACACACCTGAAATGGACATGGTAGAAGACTTAAAACTCCCTAGTAGTTTTAGAAGTATATAAATATCTTGGAGCAAGGCAGTTCCATTTCATACCATCCAACATGCAAGGGTATACAATGTTTTCTTTAGCAACTACCATTTGAACAAACTGTGGGTGTGAGATGCTGCAGGGGCCAAGCTTGATAAAGGTTCCACCTTAAATCAACATTTTT
Source organism: Nothobranchius furzeri (assembly GCF_043380555.1). Taxonomy (NCBI): domain Eukaryota; kingdom Metazoa; phylum Chordata; class Actinopteri; order Cyprinodontiformes; family Nothobranchiidae; genus Nothobranchius; species Nothobranchius furzeri. Next base: position 47,180,279 of record NC_091741.1, on the reverse strand, counting down.
CTTACATGAACAATCCACTTTTTCCATCTCGTTTCTTCCAAGCAAAAGAAAGGTTAAATAACACATCCACATCATCATTGCAAGGCTTAATTTTCTTTTTTTTAAAAGAAGTTTCTTAAATGGTTTACGTTTTACATGCGCTTAAAAAGCCAATAAAGGACCCAAGGTGGACCTAGGGCGGTCTTCACACATTCACATCACCACATGGGGCACGTTGTCAAGGCAAAAGAAAGGGCAGAGGTCAAAAGGTACGGAGGGCGCCTCCATCGTCGCTTTCAGTCGCGCTCTTCCATGGTGGTGGGGAGGGGGGTATTCATCTACTGTTGATGCTGTGCTCGATAAGGTTGTTGTTGTTTATTTCTTTTCTTTGAGGCATGGAGAAGGCCGCCCTCTGCCGCCACTGAGGACAACTACACTAATACAGGAAAGAGTGCTTCAACAGTTCTACACTCAAGAGTTGGGGTTTTCGTTGAATGCGTTAAGCTACCGTCTCCAACGCTTGTGCAAAACAGATAAACTGTTAAGACAGGAGCCAGACAAAAAGGTGGATGGTGTGCCGAGAGTAGGATAGACCCAGATGATGGAAAGAGAACGGAGGATCAGCCTCCTATCTCGGCACACTGAGGTCAGAAAAAAAATCACACAGGCTTTTTGAAGTTCCAGTCACAATATATATATTTTACCTAGAAGTTGACGTGTACATAGTCCTTTTTTGTCAGTTCCTCAGTGGCACTTTTATAAATGCATTTTGACCGTTTTTGAAATTTTCAAGCTCCTTTGGTTTTTGGCTGACCAGCTAAGTCCATCTTGTTTGATATTTCCCACAAAAGCCCTAAATAAGAACATCCTGGGAAAGCGGTGCTACTCAGACAACAGAGCCCCTTCAGGTAGCAGTCAGCCATCTTGGCTCTAATGTGTTAACCTGGGCATCTCAGCCAGCTCTTCCTTTGTCCTCCTCCAGGGTTGGCATACATTTCTGGGCAGTCAGGATCTTGGGCAGCTGCTGTTTTTTTGTGTAAATGTTGGTGTGTGTGCTTTGATAGACCGTCGCTACAGAGCGACACAGGGATGGAAGAGACCACTTCAGGTGGTTGCAGTCGAACCACTGTCTTCCAGAGTCGGTTGTGTGCTTTTTTTTTTTTTTTTTTACAGAGGATCCAGCCTGGGCTTGGCGCTAGGGTTTCACCTAAAAGCTTAATTTAGCAGTAGCCACATAAGCCAAATGGAAGCAGGAATCACAAGCATTTTCTTGAAAGTAATCTGGGCAGGTAAAAATGTGAAATTTACTATGAGTTAACACTCTGCTTCAGTGTCTCAGTGAAAGGAAAAGTTCTGAGGAGCAAGATTCCTTTTCCACCCCTCATCAGTCTTTATCTTAAATACAACTCCAGCTACATTGAAAGAACACAAAAACATTCTAGGTTTGCCTGGACACAGCCCAGATTTTACAGATATGTATGCTTTGCTTGAAGGTACAGTGTAAACTTGGCAAACCATCCTTGCATTGTTTTTCCAGAGGTGTTCATTTGGCTTGCAGTCATCCCTTTTTCACTTGCATCCATATGTTGAATATAGAACTACAATAAACTGAACCCTAGAGATGGTTTTATCTTTACTACTCTATTTTGTAAAGTTAAACATATGGACAGCCAACGTTGTGGTTTTCAAAGAATTACAGTCTGTAAATTCTTAAAGGCAACATAAAAACATTTTCCCTCTTTTTCTCCAGCAGGGAGAGTGGGCCAATATGGCTAACTTTCCATCAATCACCCCATGAAGCTCCCCCTGTGCTGAAGCTGAGAGATGTCCTGCATTGCTCTGAGAGACACTGACCTCAGCTGCGCACCACCCCTCACCTGTTCTGGTAAACTAGTTTATGCAGCTGCGTGGATGAGGAAAGAAAATCTCTCAGGGAGGAAGAAGCAGAAAAAGGTTGAGGAAGAAGTCCTCTCTGAAAAGCGGAGGGCGGAAGTCACATGATGAAAAAAGATGGGGACAGGTCTTCGCTCAGGCACAGCTCGGTTTCTGACGGGGTCTCTTCCCAGTGCACCCTGGGAAGTGCGGTCCTCAGCTCTCCAGGCTCATGAAGGCCACCACCTGCTCTAACTTGAAGGCCAGCCTTTGTTTCCTGGCTCCATCGTCTTGCTCCAGTGCACACACAATCTGTCAGCAGGACAGTGAGACAAGCACAGACCCAGTCATCATCTACTGCAATGAGATATTTATAACTGTAGCAAATATTTATTGCAGGAACAGGCCAGGGTTATTTCTAAGGTACTTACAATAAGCTTAAATGACTTGTCCAAAGCAAGCAAACAGAACCCAACACTAATTGAAGAGGTACAGAAATAATTCAGATTTTTGCCATCAGAAGCCCTTTAGTGGAATTAAAACCAACACTGTTGTGTAATAACAGCTCTAATCTCAGTGGTTTCAATCAACCTCTATGCATTAGCTGTGATTGAGTCTTTCTGCAGGTAAACTCAATCACAAGCTGCCCAAGCAAAACCATAAGTTCCTGACACAAGCCTAATCTGCAAGATATGGGCCACTCATGCTCTGTGCTCTTATCTAAACTGTTGCTTCCCCGGACAGCACAAGAAAGAAGAACTCTTTTAGAAACAGAACTATTTCTCTATTAAATAATAATCATGTGAAGCTAATGTTCAATCAATCTGTGAAATGAGAATATTAATTACTTGATATTATAATCCTATGATAGTATATTAATAAATAATATAACTTTAAAGTACACACTAGACTGATCACACGTAATGTTAAAATCACATGACGTTCCTTTTTCTGATCCAATCAGAACCTTCCAGATCTGACGCGAGGCGTGGTTTTGTTGATGTTTATACCATCCCCCTTTTTTATTGGCAAAGTCTGATTTGACCATAAATCAAAGCATCCAAATTATAACTATGTCCCACGTCATCTTAACCCTTTGATGCATAATGGTCACTACAGTGGACAGTTACTCAAAATTGTTATTTATTTGTTTTTGCTATTAAGCACAGCTGTTGAAGACTAATTTGCATTTGAGCCCCTCCATTTGGACTTCAGTAAGCCAAGCCACCATATTTCATGTTCAGAATGCACGCTGTCCACTGAGGTGGACTTGTAATAAATTATTTGTAAATTATAAAATTTTACAAAAAATATTTGTTTAAATTTGTTTCATTCACACCTAAACATGAATGAAAAAAATTGTTTAAAAACTCATGGTTGAAGATTTCATGCATCAAAGGGTTAACTTGAGTTCCAGGCGTTCTAGAGAAGTTATCGGAGTGGCCAATCCGTAACTTTCCTCTTAAAGCCGAAAGAACCTAATGACAAGCTGGATTAAATCTGTTGCATGTTCCTTCAGAATAAAAGCTGAACCATCACAACCCTTCAGGATCTCGCTGCTGCCAATAAACTGTCGTGACCTGGGAGTATCTCAAGACGGGACTGGTCGGCAACTGCGGCTTTGTTACAGGCTTCTGTTCCAGACAAGGTCCAAGCTGGACCTCAACACCTCCTGATCTAAACGGGGACTTGCGTTGGGTACGTAGACCGACAGATGGCATCTCAATGTGTGTTATAATCTCAAACCAAAGCTTAGAGCGAAACACCATTTCACTCCCACTCAGAACCAATAGTCTCTGCGGATTTGCTGGTTCTGAACATATTTCACACACACACCATCCTCAGTCTTACTCCACCTTAGTTCATCATCACAGTGTTTAAAGTTAGTCTTATTTAATTTGTTTAGAAGTAAATCTTTTAACTTTTTAAACCTGACTCTCTCTCTCTTTCTTGGAGTCGATACGAAGTGTTGCTCAATCCCTGCAATAAAAAGATCAGATCGTCTGGTTAAATTTACTCAAAGATCCATTAAGGTGATATTTCACATTTTATGATATTTCACATTCTATGGTTTCTAATTAAATGTAAGAACATCTTCTCTACAGCGCTTTGGAGTCCTTACTTTTAGAGGCGCTATACAAGTGCGGGTCATTTATCATTTAATTAATATTTCTGATTATGTTCGGTCACTCTGAGTTTTTCATGCGGTCTTTACATGAAAATAGTCTCCTGCACGAGTTTCTGATAGAAAACAGACGGTAAAACTCTAGGATTGTAAAGCCTGACAGAGTGACATCCCACTGTTACTTAAAGCCTGGTTTATGCTTCTCCGTCAGCTCCGCAAGGGACAGACACGCACGGATTGTTGGAAGCGTTTTGCTCTCATACTTCTCTGTCTCCGGGAGAGCGTTGCAAAGCAATTGCCCGGCAGGACAATAGAGGGCGTAGCGCTGTTCTGTGGTATCCTGTCATGTATCGGTCCAAGATCGTGTGTTTTTTTTGTGTTTATGAGAGACTTTTAACACAGACATATTTGTCTCTCATTCTCCCACCGCTTCATGCGCTCCCCGCCTCTAAACCCACGTTTCCTGTCATTTCCGTCCACAAATAAAACGCTTGCTGCGCATCTTTTCACTTCTCCAGTCACGGGAGAATTAAACGTTCATATTTTTAGAGTTTTTTCGCGAGGTATTCTTCAAGCTTCTCCGTGTCTGCCGCTAGTTTTCCTCGGCTCTTTGCAATGGCGGCGCTGTAAACAACAGCGGCATCCTGACCAATCACAAGCTTGCGTAATCCGTCTCGTTCGACGGATGTTTAAAAAAGTGGGCTCGACTCCGTACGTACTTGCGTGCCTACCGGAGCCCTACGCAAGGACGGATAATGGCATTGCGTGTCTCTGCACTGACGCAGATGGAGAAGCATAAATCAGGCTTAAGTGTCATGGAGTCACCCATCTTGACTCATAATGGGGAAGACTGTTGCTGATTTAGCGTCCCGGAAACGGAACATCTTGGCTAGTAGGAGCTAAAAGTTAGCATTAGCAACTCCTTCACATGAAAAAACTCCTCCGGGCTTGTGTTATTTGTGAAGATAAAACATCAAACTTTGCAAGGTAAACAGAATCTTTGGTAGAGTCAAATTGCTTTTAGCCAATCAGAGGTGAGATGTCTACTTATCATAAAGTAAGTCTCCATATCCTGTTTGAAGCTCTCGTCTGATCTGGAAATCTTCTAGATCCTGAAACAGGTTCACCAGGGATTTCTGTTGCCCGACTGTGACTTCCAAGGCATTCATTCCTACTAAAGACCACTGCAAATGTATTGATTAAATGAATGAACCACACCTTTAAATGTAGCTACTCTAAATTTACATGATTTTGATGCAGAGTCTGGCCCATACCTTTACCATCAGATGTTTTTATTTTTTTGATTGACAATGCCATACGTGTTCTATGTTGTGGACGGCTCAGCTTGGTTCCTGGGTGTTTTCAGACAGAAATCTGCTCTGGCTAGCTGTACTAACAGCAATCTACTGCAGGTAAGACGAAACTAGGAACTCAGCAGACCCCCTCTAGATTGATAGGATTAAGATTATGAAGGATTAGTCAGGAAAGACATGACTGTATCACATACCTCCTCAGTGTACTTTCCCACATAGGAGTAAATCTCACTCAGCGAGCTCATGGTGTTGAACTCATTCATGTGCATCCGTGACTGTTCTGCCAGGTAGGCGTTCATGTCCTGGTCACTGATTGCTGGCATCTTACCAATATCTGAGTAGTACCTGTTAAAAACAACGAGAGAATGAAATAAATCCCAACATAAACAGAACACTCCCTGCAATGCTCTTCCGAGATACGTTCTATGTTAACCACACGTGTGACTTAATGGTGAATGGACTGAGCTGGAATAGTCAACAGATGTTGAACTGCTTCACATTTCTACATAAAACGACACACACACGACTCAGAGGGTAAGGCAATCAGTCACTGTCAGCAACAGCTGTGTTTCCCATATCAGCTATGTTAATTAAAGCTGCTTATTAACATATTAAATTCCTGTAGCAGCAGCTGCTTGAGGACAGGCCTGCTGGATGGCCAGATAATTCTAGGAGTGTGTGATAGATGGCATTTAGCAGACAGGAGCAGCTCAGCAAAAGCTAAAGGCAGGTGGGCGTTATTGTGCTCGTTTCAGCAGATGATCAAAACTAAAAGGAACTGTGCATTTATCAGATGGCTGTGTGTTTGGGACAGCATTTCTACTTTGTTTCAGGGAGATAACACTTACAACCCACACCTATTGTTAATCATGAAAACATCCTTCATAAGATTTTGTAGAAAAGTTACAAATAAGATTTTAATTAACAGGCCAGATGAGCTCGGAAAACAGACAAAATCCCTACAATAGGTGTCACAACTTGGAAATGCTATTTGATGCAAATAACCATTCATTAGAAATAAATGTTTTATGATTGTTCGTGTGAAATCCTAGAATTTTGCAGATGCAGTTAGTTGTGTAATACTTTAGTGCATTTCCTATTAATAGATCACCAGTCATTTTACAAAGGGGTTTCCAGACTAGCTCTGTGCGTATTTATAAATGCATCAGTTCATGTGATACATGAGTGGCAGGTTGATGCTCGGCTGGAGACCTTTAACTCCCACATCAGATTCAAGGTGGGTGTGAATCATTCCTCTGTCTGTTTTCCTTCACAACCTTATAATGATAGTCAACACACTGTTCTAAATTAAAAGCTTTCTGGGATATAATAGCTATGCTCAGCTCAGACTGTTTAACATGCAACGCTACTCTGTTGTTAACTTGTCAGGGTTTCTAGTCGATGTCTTTGTGGATTTGAGTGCACTTTAGTGAAATGACTAGATGTAGCGCTGATCATGCTAGGTTTACATCTCTATATCAAAACAGTCTACATAAATCAGGTTCTTTTCCCTTTAAAAAGGAGTTCTGTGGGGTAAGTAACCGTTATTTTACACATCTTGCAACTTAAAATCACTGAACAATAATAGCTTTATGAAGTATAAAAGGTTACAATTTGGTTGTTTTGAATTTCTTAAGTCCACTTTAGAAAAGACCCCAGCAAACAGATCTGAAGTATCTCTTTAGTACATCTTTAGCTTTCTCTTTTCATTAGATGGAAAAATGAACGAGCACTAGACTGATGGTTACTGTCCTTATGACTGTCCTGCTTAATGTATGAAACAGACCCTTTCAGTTTAAAGCAACAGTTCATCTGAAGTGGGGCTTGATGAAAAGGTTACGAACAACAAGCATGGCCATGAATAAAATGGATTTCTGATCTATTAATATGACCCCAATCACCAAAACCTATTTAATGATGTTTTGAATGACACTTTTCCCCCCATTCACTTAAGACAGGATTTCATCTGAAATAAAGTGATGCAAAGATTGTTTTGTTTATATGTTCTGGTTGTTTTAAGTTTGCAACAACCCACTTTTGTCTTAAGCCATTCTGGCCAATCATTAGCTCACTAGCTGTCGAGGGTTTTTGCTCTTGAGGATGAGATGCTTTCACAGCTAACAAAACCAAAATTCTACATTTTTAAGTGGAGTTTATACATTTAACCTTCTCTGGAGACTTGTTTTGTGATAAATTTGAATCATTTTATAGTTCCTCAGCTTGCTTCTTCAGCTGATAAAGTTATTTCATTAAACTCTCACCTTCAGCTGACTGTAATTCTATTGTTCCACTTTCCCAACCCACCGACTCTCTCTTGCCCTGGGCACTCCCATCCATCCTCCCTGAGTTTAGGTTGGATGGGCTTTCACGGCTCATAGATCAGCGCTAGAGTTGCATTGTGTTTGTTGGCCTGAAACACAGCTAATGCAAGTCCCCCCCCCCCCACCCCACCTCATCCAACCAGCAACACACACACAGTCCACATGAGATGCTTACCTCTCCACCCAGCTCTTATAACTGGGGATGTCCTTGGCATAAAGCAGCTTGTTGGATGGCGAGTCTTTCCCAAGGCGGTGTTCTGAGGTGGAGCAGGAGTCCATGAAGGTCTGGGCCACCACAGACAGGCAGGCATCTGTGATGCTGCTCTTGTGGATGTCAAACACAAACTGGGGGTTTTTGATCACATTCACCCAGAAACGCAGAGGTAGGCTGCAGCAAGGCAAAAAAAAAAAAAAAAAAAAAATGGAAAAGATAAACAACTATGCTGAATCAATCTCATTATCATGAGAATAAGTAATGAACTTGTATTACTTGGTTTTATGGCAGAGACGGGGTGTTTAACGAGCCATTTTAAACACAAGAACAAAAAGTGTAAAGCAAAACAACATCCAGTCCAACTGCTCTGAGATTAAGTCTCTAAATGCCATTTTCAAATTTGCTCCAGTCGACTAGTCAATAGGCATGAACATATTATTTGCCAGAGGGGAAAAGGATTCATTCACTTTGTGAAGCTGGTGCACAGGCCCTTCTGTTGCTGCTGTATGTGCCTTAATTCAATAAAGCCTTTATCTTTAGAAACCAGGTGGAAGCTGGCTCTCATTTTCTCCAATAGTGTCCAGTGGTCTTTGCTGGGGGCTGCACAGCCACACCATTCATATTACCTTATTTGTGCAAGTGGGTCCTATTTTCGTGCCTGTCCAGAATAATAAAAATATACAAGTCTGTTTATTTGCTGGGCTTGTTTCGTCCAAAACAAATAGATATAGGTCCGGCTTTATCTGTGTGCTGCAGTGGAAGGGCTCAGGTGGTATTACTTGGATCACTGTATCTTTGCTATTCTCTGGGCTACACGCTCTTAGCTGATATGGAAAAAAATCAATCAGGAACGACATTGGCTTCTAGACTACACACATGTTTAGTGTGTAGTGCAATATTACAGGATAAGGTGCAAAAACATAAAAAAGTGAAACGCAGTCATTTAAGATGCTGCCATGATTCCCCTGCTACGCATTATTCAAGGAGACACACACACACACACACACACACACACACACACACACACACACACACACACACAGCAATTCAGATGTACAATCTGACTAAAGAGGATTTAGACATGGGAAGGAAAACTCCAAAATTAATCTAAGCAAATAATCTAGAGGGATTAGGTGCAGGGATCAAAGGAATATTAACACCACCGCTGTGCTGCCATGATTGTGGGCAATCTGCTTTTTTGATGGGGCGCTATTGTTGCCACAAAAAAGATTTCCCATGCAATTGTTAACATTGTGTGTGGAATGATCATGGTACCTACACATTATCCTTTGAAAATACGTAAAGTATAAAAATTCAGCAGTTAACTCAAGCTGTGTGGTCTTAGGAATATGAATGATGTTCATGATCTGGACTTTTGGTCAGGGATTAGGGTGAATATCAGCTGCCAAGATCAAGGACATCCATTATCCTGGAGGAATTACGCTGGCTGCTGCAGTGGAAAAAAATCCTAACTATTGAATCAAGGCTACAAAAGGAAGCTAACAAGGGTATTAATTCAAAATCAACAGTTTAGTAGCTTTATTTGCTTTGCTAAATAGTGTTTGGCATATTTCATGGCTCAGTTTGAAAGCAACTCTGCTGATCCTCATCTTTTCCAACACATTAGATGAAATTTGCAATTGTCAAGGATTAAAGCAAAAAAAGGACATCACAACAAACCCGAGATTATAAGATAAAATGGAAAACATAAAGCCGTACGGAGATATTCAACATCCTAAAAATATAGCGTTACTAAAGAATTAGAAATGCATTGTCCTGCCTCTCAATCGCTCTTCTGTTCTTTTCTACACTATTACCATACCATACCATACCAACTTTATTTATAAAGCACATTTAAAAATGGCATGGCAGCCGACCAAGGTGCTGTACAGAATAAAAAGTAAAAACACAATATAAAACCATACACGGTCAACAATAAAATGCACAACAAGGCAGATAATCACGGTCAATAAAAGACACATTGTAAAATAATAAAAGTCAGGGACTTAAAAATGCCTTAAGCAGCGACTTGAACCCGAGAAGGGATGGTGCCAGCCTCTCTGAAAGAGGAATAGCATTCCAGAGTGTCGGAGCAGCATAGACAAAAGCACGCTGCCCCCGCATTTTGTATTTCATTGTTGGAATGCGAAGCAGCAGGAATCAGCAGATCTCAACGCCCGGTTTGGCACATAACGAGTCACAAGATCCGACAGGTAATCCGGAGCCAGACCGTTCAGGGCCTTAAAAACAAAAGTCAGGATTTTAAACTTGACTCTGAAGTTTATGGGTAGCCAGTGGAGCTGCGCCAGTACAGGTGTGAAATGGTCTCTTCTAGGGGTGTTTGTTAAAAACATGGCTGCCGCGTTTTGTACGACCTGAAGCCTGTTAAGAGCGGAGGCAGGTAAGCCAATTCAAATGGAATTTGCATAATCCAGTCGGGAGATGATAAACGCATGAATTACAGATTCCAGGTGCGCTCGTTTCAGGATCGGTTTTAAGCGAACTAGTCTGCGCAGCTGATAAAAACACGATCTGACCACTGCGTTAATCTGAGGGTCCATGGAAAAGTGTGTATCCAGTTTCACCCCCAGGTTGGTAACACTATTGTTTAAATAATCGGTTGTGTGTTAATGAGCTGGTTTACTATCAGCTAGTTACAGGGTTACATGATCTATATCGGCTGTAGGACTCATTGTAAATAAGATTTGAGGATGTGTTAAAGGGAAACTGCAGTTTTGGATTGCTTTTAGCACCCCCTAAAGGCTGCTTAAATTCACTGTCCTAAAACCAGAAGTGAAACTCTTCTCCTCGCTGAGTGTTTGTGTTTTTAACACCTTAATCTAACAGCTGAAATGTCCCCCTAACTTTCATTAGTTTCTACAGTAATGGTTCATCATTAAATCAAACAAATCAGCTGTGTTCACGATTTAAAACATGCAGAAAACGAGCTGAAAGCAGATTGCAGAGCCGGCATCTCAGCTCCACTTCTAAGACTAACAGGGACTGGCCTGAATACTCTGAAGTTGCAAGAGCAGTATTCTGGCCACAGGGAGCGGTGGGGTCTGAGTGACATTTCATTAATTTAAAGAGGCATTTTAACACATACTGGCTCAATAAAATGATTTTAAAATATTGCATAGTATGTATTTAACCATAGAGATCTATAGATAATCTTTCAGGGGAATGACACTTTCATTTTAACTGGTGCATAATGTATGCTGCATGGCAACATCAGTGTGACAGTTTTGCATAGTAATTAAAATAGTTCTGTCCTTTTCCTACTTGAGAGCCACACAGTGGCAATAGACGGACATGCACATAAAGAAGAGCGAGGACAGGAGCAGACGCCAACATGCTGCCGCTAATCCAAAGGACACCATCTGGAGATGCTCTAAGGGCCAGTGACTCATGGATGTACAGACTTATTGCACAAATAAATAACATACAGAATCAAACACAATGCAGAGACAACCAATTTAAATTAGCCTCTAGCAGAACTTTACACTTGGCCACAAAAACCTGATAAAAGATGACTGTAAACAGTTGGAGAGGATTTCTTTGGTTAAATGAATGTTGGATGCGTTTAAGAAGAAAGCAGCATGAAAAGGGTTGAGATAAGAATAATATCAGGATACTGAAGAAGGGTAAGAAGTGGGGGTGCGCTGTGGGTCAAGAGCTCATTGCAATGGAGGTTAATGTGTATGATAGGGGTGGAACTCAGCTTGGGAGAACCTGGCATCACTGCTTTCCTCACCAAAGGACAGAATAAGGGGTTTTGTCACAGCTCCTATCAAAATAACCTAAACCTCTAAAAATGCACACATGGGGAGCTGCTCTGAAATATTATTTATTCATGGAGCATCAGTGAAAGCCCATTACAAATCTAATGCAACACTGCTCTCAGAAAACACTTAACACAGAGAAAAATTACCCAATAATGCAGAGACAAGAAACACAACCATTTCTCCTTTAGCCTTTTATGTCTCACTACTATATTTATCCCCTGATAGGCATCAATTTTCCCTCCCATCACTGTGAATCTCCTGAGCCCCATGCAGAGTGATGCATGCTGGGATCTTGGCAGAGGCTAGAGGCCTAACGAGTTATTAGTGTGTATTTAACTCCTGCAGCATTCACCTCCTCCTCTTTATCTTTTCATTCCTCTGGTTCATTGGTGGTAATTTGACTTTGACCAGCCTTATAAGGTGGGCTCTCAGAGGTCAGCGTGGCCTAAATTAATAAGCTGATATTAGTTTAGAGGTGCATTTACGCACCTGAAAGTGCACATTTGTCACTATGGAGATTATCCTCTGTGACAGATATTAGTTTGGCACAGTTACCCAAGGTAATGGAAGAATCTTTGCAGCTAACTGGATTAGCCCCTGGTGGTTGGCTTTAACGGACATTGCACACCTCTGTGGTCAGTGGATATTAGGGAAGAGAGGAATGCATGGAGTAACTTGGCATTGAAGTGATCAAAGCAGGACATCAATGAATGACAGATTTTTTGCTGCATTGACATTTTGGAGTTTTTAAGCAGGCACAGAAGCGAATTTCTAACTCACCAGTTGCTCTTCCATGTGTGTCTCACATGTGGGTCGTGGATGTTGTGTTTGTCGGCCTGCTCGTCCAGGAAGTCGAACATGTATTTGATGGCCAGGGGCAGAGCGCTGCCCCGATGAGCCGTACTGAAGATGGTTTCAAATAAGTCGTCCACAAACTTCTGTAATGTTCCCTGTGGGGCAGGAGAAACCAAAGTAAACACCTGCAGATGGAGTTTCAGGAGCGTAGACCTGTGTTGCATCGATAGTCATCACAATGCACAGAGCCAGTAAATGAGACTGTCATCGTCATACATTTCTTGACGTGCCTCTGCCTAACGTCGACAGAAAAGTTGCCAATAAAACAGATTCTTTTTCTGACTTGTGGATTTCATTTTGTCCCATCATTCTGATGCTTATGTGTCCGACTCATATCTCACATCCCCAAATCTGCTTGCAGCTTTGATGGAGGAAATTATTATTTCACAGATGACTTTTAATAATATCTGGGAACAGGAGGCGCATCTCCTAAGCCTCTTTGTGCTGCCGGATTAACCACCACACTGCACCATTGACCCTAATTTGATTTAATGTTGGCGACTTTAAGGAGGAGAAAATGACGACAGGAGAGGGACAGTGATGCGGAGAGGGAAATAATCTAATCCTCTTGTAAAGAACAAGTTGATGGGATGCACGGGAGGAAGAAGAAGCTATGGATGGAAATGAAACGACAGGTTTCCTATCAGGAAAAAGAGGTCATTGAGTGTGGCAGATGTGTGTACAGGCACCAGCGAATAAAAATCCAATTTTGGTGGAGTGAGTGACTGAATCAGAGTGAGAAAGTAGAACCGAGTGGGAAGAGGGAATCCTGTTAGTCCAACAATCACGCATATAATACTAATCCAGACAGAATTACGGATAACTTGTCATTTTCTCTATGAAGACAGGATCACATACATCTTTATCAAGTCTGAATGGGTCCAACTGACAATCTGCATTAGGTGGTAAGGAGACGTTTAGTGTGTGTGTGTGTCTGTGTGTGTGTGTGTGTGTCCGTCCAAGGGGTGCACCAGTATCAACACTGTCATCATCACAAGGTTCTCTTGTTCCCTGGTGGAGCTGATGCAAACCCCCTCCCACACACACACACACACACACACACACACACACACACACACACACACACTGTCATTAAGCGGCACTCTGAACACAATGTGTCATCTGGATGTTTTGATGCTGTCTGCCTCGACAATGAGATGCAAAGTAGTTAAAGTTGGAGGGAAGTACAGACGCTCTCTTCAGTGTAAAAGTGAGGCGAGAAAATGCGAGACGTTTCCCTGAGACACTCCATAAGAACAGATGCCGTTCCCTCACTCCGGTGACGGGGCTAACATCAAACACGTAAGCTATGTTGCCAGAGAGAGGTATTTATTGGCACGGTGGAAGCCAAAAGCAGTCAATTACCCTGCCTGTCTGCCTAATAATTTCTCACCAAGAGAGATGGCCAGCCAAGATAAACTGGTTATTTCACAAAAACAATCCATCTTTGAAGGCGATGTGCTGTCAACAGTCAGAAGACGCCTTCCTCGGTGCTCTGAAAGCCGGATAACAGCAGAAAAATAGAGCGACGAGTGTGAAGGTGTGTGTGGAGGGCTCTACGATATGTGTCATGGTGACAGCTGCTACATTCTCCTGGTTTTGTTTTAGTCTGCAATCAGCACTTTGTTTATTAGTTTCTCTCAAATGCTGCTTATTATATCTGGTGTCACAAACACCTCTTATATTCTGCTAACTGATTACCTGATTCTGCCAACTGCACAGTTAGCTGTGTTCTGTAAAGCTGTGATTTCACTTCACACCACTTTTATATTTCAGTATTTTTCTATTTCACTTTGATTCCACTCTAAGGCGGATCCACGTTTGTCTAGAATATTAGAAGGTGAACACTTATACAGTGCATTTTATTAATTCCATAACATCTCTATTAGATTACAGTTTACACCCGTGTTGAACAGATACATTTAAAAAGTGAGGTTTACTTGTTTAATGGCGCCGACTTAAATCAAAAGGTCATAAATGTCAGTTTGGACAAATATTTGAAAATTGACCCTGCATCTGTTTATTCTGTTGTCATTAACTGAATATTAGCTGTAAAATAATAACATACCCAGCCTTTGTTCAATAATAAAACCCACTGATTACATAATGCAGCTGGAAAAACCGACTGTCTTCAGAAAAAAAGGCTAAATGAATAAATGCATATGGTAATTTGTGTGACTTTAACTCTAATAAACCTTTTCCAACCTGTACTGTAAATGCCTTAACACATTTAGTATGGAAGAGAGCGATGCTGTGTGTTTTAACTCTGATCAATCCTAGAGGGGGAATTCAGGGCTAATCTCCACTCTGCAGAAAAAGATACTCAACAGCACTCGCACGAGCTCCAAGACTTTTAGATTTGTTTTGGAGATTTCAAAGAAGAATCCTTTGGAAACAACTCATTACTGAATAATGTAGCTGGTGGCGAACAAGCTTAATGCATTCTGGATATAACAGGTTATGCCTCTCGTTCTTCTGTTTATGGTGCAATATTGAGGCAGGAAGTGGATAAAAAACAAAGTGAAACAATTTCAGGCTGAACATTTCGCTCTTCCACTGCCCCTCCACACCCATCTGCTCCTATCTGATCATGTTAGTCTAGAAGGAGCAGACAGGAAGAAGGAGCTGTAAGAGTAGATTCAGAATTTACATTCAGCTGTTAGATCAAAGTCACATTTCCCTCTAAGCCAAATTAAACCCACCCCCAGTCTTAGAGGCTATTGTCAGAAGCCATTCAGAGAATCTCATTTTATCACTATTTGTATTTTTGTCGTATCTTTTTTTCCTTCACTAGCTTCGTGGCTCATTTCTTTAGCCTCTGATATGCTGCTGCGTCGGTGCAACAATAATGAAAAAAGAAAATAAACAGAAATATCTATTTTCCCTTTCCTCACCTGAGGGGATAGAGGAATACATTTGAATAATCTTCACCTCTGAGATGATTCATCCAAAGTAATCATGAATATTTAAACAAAGTGAGAATTTTCTGAGTCATTATGACACAGGATGAAGGTTAGGGCAAACCATTAGCCTCTAACCTGCTGAACTAGCTGCAGACTTGACGGTGGTGAAGGTGTTATTTCACTGCACATGCCGACTAATTCCATAAAAAAAAGTGTTACGATTACAATCTGAAACTGAGATGGCCCACCTTGGTAGCCAGAAGTCGTGTTAGGTAGATCTCAGAGACCATCTTGCTTCCACGGTCACCTTCCTTCTGGTCCCCGTGCTCGTGGTTCTTGACCAAGTGCCAGACCTTCACCCCGCTCTCCAAGTCCGGAGTGATCATAGGAGTACGCGAGCGCAGGCTGTCCGGGCTTCCAGTGTACTTTATCATGTTCTCTGTGGAGAAAGCATCATCAGCTGTAGTAACTGATGAGAATCATACCGCCGCAGTGGATACGTTGAAGTTGTAAAAGTTACATAAGAGAGAGAAAATAACAAGCAGTCATTTCAGGCACTGACAGCACAAGTGAAAATAGAAGCAGCCGCGTCAACATTAAAATGGTTTTCCAGCTCAAGGCTTCATTTTACACGTCTGGCAGATTGGCTATGAAACTTTCAGAAAGTCTGCATGGTTAATTTTTCATAGCTTCTTCTCCAACTGACAAGACATTATATTGCCAGCTGACAGAAAATCGAACAGGTGTCAGACGAGATGAAATATGTATGGCCCACCCAGTGGCCAGAGTGGCGATGACATTTCCAAACACATGGCTCAATGAATGTTTACACAGTGTGAAAAAAATTGATCAGTAGGTGCGGATTGAGGGGTGGGGGGTGGGGGGTGGGGGGGGGGGGTGGGGGTGAAGAAAATAAACAAGACGACAGAAATAAATCTGTTCAGAGAGGAACGCAGGAGGAGCGTATGGATGGGAGTTAGGAAAACACGGGGGAGGGTAATAAATAGAAAATGTGTGTGTCTCTTATACGACGCGTCGGTGAGTCTGGTTTGTTATTTGAATAAAACATATTATTTTTGGGGAACAAGACATTGTGACAATGATTAAGGAGGTTTTAGGGCAGTGGTGTCAAATGACAGTCTTCAAGAACCGCAATCCAGCTTGTTTTAAATGTTTCCCTGCTCTAACACACCTGAGCCAATGACTGAATCACAGGCTGCAGAAGCCTGTTAATCCCTCACTTACTAAAATCAGGTGTGGTGGAGCAGAGAAACATTTTAAAAATGCAGGATGGTGACCCTCAAGGACCAGAATTGGGTGCAGAATTTGGTTACACCTTGCAAGCAGAAAAGGAGGCAGATTTTCTGTGAATTATTTCTAAAATAAAATCAGTGATGTTTGTCATGGATTTATAGGAGAGGAGAGAGATTTTAGATTCCATGTCTCTTTTTATTAAAGACGTTTAACACTCATTTTATCAATGCCTTTGCATCGGTCTCTAGTAGGAATGAATGTCTAGTAAGTTGTACTCAGGGGGCAAAAAACACAGGTGCACCATTTACAGGGACTAGAAGTGAGCCACATCACAGCTGAGCTTCAGATGGCAGGATTGGAGCTTTATTTCCTGATATTTGTACATCTCGCCTTGGATTGTATAACAGTATGTGACTCTGCCGCTGATTTGCAACGTGGATGTTTTATCTCTACAAACAACACAAGTCTAGAGGAGTTCTGCTGCGTGGTGAAGTTGCTAATGGTTAGCTTAAACTAGCAGATTCCCAGACGCTAAACCAACAACTGCCTACTTCACCATGACTCAAGATGGGAGAGTAGATCTGTCAGGAGTTTCACCGTCTATTTCCCATCAGAAGCTAATGCAGGAGATAGGTGTAGGAGACAATTTTCATTTTGAACGTGCATGAAAAACTATTTTATAGAATGGTTTTTCAGTATTCCACACCTTTAACAATTTGTTTGCCAACCCCTCCCAAGTTTGTCTCTTTCCTTTTCTAACTGATGCGTCCCATTGCTGTTTATCTATTTGGAGAAACAACAGGACCAGTGACTCATGATGTTAGAAGAATTGTCACCAGCAGTTGCTGCTGACTTAAGTACCCAATTTAGACCATTTCCTAAGGATTTCTGGGACAACAAATGTTTTTGTTTCCAGTCAACACGAAGGTTTCTGTCTGAATTCTGAAACATTTCCCCACATTTCTGTCCAGATCCACCGGTCATCCACCTTCTCCGCAGGCAAATCCGACCTCATCTAGAGCTTTGTAATCCAAGCACCGTGCTGAGGACGAGTTCAAAGTCATTCTCAATTACCACACTGGTCAAAGCAGTGCATCATAAATATATTTGAATCCAGTCCCAGCAAACAGCAGTGGGAGACATTAGCGGCTGCACCACTTGTGTCCTTTCTGGTGCCATTTGTAGTCCTAGAGGTGAGGCGAGACCGTATGGAGATGAGGCCATGCTAATAATGTGGCACCACATTTGAAGTGTCTGAAGTGTTTGTGACCAGTGAGGCTAACCCTTTGATCACGAGCTAACTTGATGGTTTTGCGGGTTCAAGGAGTCGTGGAGCAGACGGGCAGGCGGAGAGAGCACGGGCACATGGAGGGATGAGAGGACACTCCTGAGTCTCAAGAGGCCTGCACCACTAAAGGAAGGGTCTCTTTAGTTTTTAGAAACCCTTTCAACTCCTTTAATTTGTGCCTTGTTATTTTGGTCCGATGCTACAGACAGTGCACTGAATCAAGCTTCTTCTCCCACAGGACCCCTTTTTTCATTAATGATGTATTTTTATACCCAGCTTATTGCCACGTCTTCTGACTGATTTGGATCCTTTCTAACTTCCTTCATCTCAGTGCTCATTTTTTGGTTAGGTGTGTTTGACCCGGCAGCTGGACGACCAGGCCAGACCAACAAAAGGGCAAACCCCACTTTCTTAAATGTCACACGCTGGTTCACATTCATGTTGAAATGTTCAGTTTCTTTCATATTGATTGATCTCAAACCAGCAGACCTATGAGACACTGACCAAATTCCAGAAACCGCTAGAGACCTCAAACACCTCAGAAAATTATCAAAACTTTTCTACCCTGTGTTTTACACCGTGTCGGTACAAGATCTGCTCGGGTGCAAAATTGGCTCGGGGTCCGTCGACTGCCGATGATGTCTAAGTCGTTGATTGGCTGTACATGAACCTTACGGAATTGCGTAATCACGTTACGTTGGTCCAGGCAAATCTTTCTGTTGGAAAGATGGACAACTTTTACAAAGAAATCCATCATTACCCCTTTGAAAATACACTTTTAGCATAGAGCTGCATGTATATTAGGGCTGAACGATTAACTGCATGTGCAATTAAATTGCGATGTGACAAAAGGAGATTTTCTAATCGCAAAGGCTGCAATTTGGCAGCGAGTGGTTAGCGCAATGCTAATATACGTGGAAAAACCCATAGGAATGCTAATGCTAATATCACCGATTACATTATTACAAATTATGAATTAGAAACGTGCCAAATGATTACATTTGGAGTCTAATAGAAAGTAAAACTACCATCAATCAAATAAGTACAGACAGGTATTTTAGTAAAGCCAGAAAACTTTTAACTCCAGAGTTTTGGCTAGCAGCTATGAGCGTAACTGAACTACGCATGGACAAGACGTCAAAAACTCTAAACACAAAATACTTCAATAAATGGGACACACTTCTTTCCTGCAAATACAATTTCACAGATGTTGCTAATACCTATGATCCTTCAAGGGATGTGCTCAAAAGAGGAGTTCAACATTATGAATAAAATATAGTGTTTTATTTTACAAATACCATTATAAACACAAACTTGCGTCTTAAGAAACATTATTTTAATAATGAAACTGTTAAATTCTTTCCAACAATATGGATGTGTAGTGTATTTTGTCCGAGTGGGTTTGCCGTACTTTGACATCATCGGCAGTCGAAGGACCCCGAGCCGATTTTGCACCTGAGCAGATCTTGTACCGACACCGGCACTAGATCCCTTTGTAATGTAAAAATAAATAAAAACTGGTCTTTGAGCCTGCTTTCTGATAAAAACACTGCTGGATTCGGAAGATGGGCAGAAACACAACTGCTTACCATATTTGCTTGCAGAAGTTCTGGATACAGTGGAGTTATTTACAGAGTTGTAGGCTGTCACCTGCTTGGGAACCAGAGCCATCACTGCACTATCTGGTGCCTAAAAACAGAAACACACACATCATATAATAACACAAGCTATAGTGGGTTTCATTTTCGCAGATTTCTACTCGACAAATATCAGGTCTAATTTTCTACATTTCCCTCCATTCATTCTGGTTGAGTCAACACAGAAAGTGTTATTAGCCCTGTGTGCTCAGCTCGGCCCACGCACACATCAACGATGAATGGCGGGAGGAGCGGGAGTCTAGCGGAGCATCGTGCGAGAGGGGATGTCCCACAGTCTCTATTCAATAATGCATTTTCTCCAGGGCTGCATGTTTTGAGGGTGTGTTCATAAAGATGAGGAGTGTGTAGATTTGTGTTTGTGCAAATGAATGAATCACTCAATCTGATATGTCTCCTTCCCCAGTCAGCCAAACTGGATTGAATTAATACAACTGGGATGAAGATATTTGCAACACACACACACACACACACACACACACACACACACACACACACACACACACACACACACACACACACACACACACACAAATACCTCATATCTGCATAACAAGGCTATGCTTAAGGGTTAATTGAAGTGATCTCTATCAGTGTGTGGGAGGACGGGACCAGTGGACCAGTCTGCATGTGTGAGCTGAGGCTTTATTAAGATTGTGTCATTCCCCACCCCCCCACCCCCCAAATAAATCTCTCAATCTGCCTCTTATGCATAATGTGTTTATATCATTGTGAGCAGGACACCCAAAGGGCACATCTTGTTATTCCTTAGTGGGGGACACACAACTCTCCAGAAACCTCAAGCATTCTCCACAATCGTTGCTCTTACACGTTGGGTCGATGTAGAAAGAGCAGCAACAGATAAAGAAATGAGGAAAAGAGGAGTGGCATTTTGGGAAATGACATTTGGAGAATATAGACAAAAAGCAGAACACCATTTCCCACAACAGAAGGGACAGGAAGACAGAAATGTGGTTTTCTGGACACGTTTTTTTTTGCCTGTGGTATTTCACTGCACAAATCAAGCACTTCACTTATTTTGTTAAGCAAACTGTTTGGCGAGGAGTTTGGCAAATTTCAGATCAAAACAGATTTGAGTAATAAAGTGCAGCAGATGATTCTGTTCAGCGCGTCTGGTAACATTCACTACCGATAAAACAGATGTCTGGAGAAAGTCTCGAAAGCAAATATTAATAAGTCGATGTACTCGGGGTAAAAAAACAAAACACTAAATAGTTTCAAGCTTGAACCCGTCTTGACTTGAGACAGCTTTAGCCGTGGTTTTGAGTATTCAACTTTTGTTCTTCGACATTTTTTTGGGTTCAATAAGGATAAGCTGGCCAGCCTGAAAAAAAATTAATTACCTTCTGTCCTCATTATCTTACCTCAGATTCAAATCAGTTCCCTAATCCATTCCACCCACGACTCATACCCCTAGCCTGTTGACACTTGCTGCTGCTGACATTTAATTTAGGCACCACACACATTACACTTGGAGTAGACAGTCTCTACTAGCTTAGCTGCTAGAAATATTAACTCCATATTGGCAGAGCAGGTCAGTTTGGCCTAAAGAACAGGTAGGCAATGCATTTTTGTCCCAAAAAAATAAATGTCCTACTACTTTGTGTTTTTGGCAGATTTACACAGAGGGCTGGGCGATATGGCCTAAAACCAATAATCACAATATACTGAGAATTTTTTTTGACGTTCTTGCTGTTTGTCTTCCAATTCCATTTTTGGTTCTATTTTAAAACACAGACAAGGTTTCTCTTTACCTTGCTCACGGTTTCGTTTGCGGCTGCAAACATCTTCAGAGCTGACGCTGATGGTGATGTCACTTCCTACTCGGTTTATCCGCGGGCAGCAGAGGACGTTGTCGCCCTCTGCTGCCCGTTCTCCCCTCTCCGACTATGCAGTCCCATGCGCAATCCAATGTGTAGACCCCATCGTCTCTGTTCATGGTCCCGCATCCACGTCTCCTTATCTCTATAGCTTCCTTTCTCCATCTTTTGTATTTCTGTTGTTCGGTGTTTATGATCCTTGTGTCGTCCCAGTCCATTACATGGTTTTCTCTTGTGCAGTGATCTGTTACGGCTTACTTCTTTATTGTGCTTTCTGCTTCTTGTTTTGCTGCTCTTGTGCGTCTTCGACTTGTTTCTCTCTCACACTCCTTTCTATGTTCCATTGTTCGTGTGTTGAGTTGGTGTCCAGTTTCTCCTATGTGTGTTTTATTGCAGAGTTTGAATGGGATTTTGTAAATGACTCCACATTTAAGTCCAGCTGGTATCTTGTCTGTTGGGTGTACTAGTCTGTTTCTAACTGTTGTGTATGGTTTTGTTGGTGTGTTTATGTTGTGTTTTTTCATTGTTGCTCTTATTTTTTCTGTTATGCCTCCGATGTATGGTAGGGTTATCACTGGTTTTGGTTCTTGTCTTTCTGGGTTTCTGGTTCTTTGCTTAGGTTGTTCTTTTCTTTCTGTTGTTGTTTGTTGTTTTCCTTTGTTTATTGCTCGTGTCGGGTATCCGCAGATCTTTAAAGCATGTTGAATGTGTTTGTCCTCTTGTTTACGGTCTCTTTCTTCTGTTATCATGTTTGCACGGTGATATAATGTTCTGATTACTGACATTTTGTGTATGGTAGGGTGTTCTGATGCCCAAAAATGGAATATTAAGGATTTCATCTCAGAAACGATAAATGGACAATGACTACAGCGCAGAGACAAAAGTTGTCCACTAGATGGGGCTGTCACATGTTTTATGTTGAGTCACATTTTTACGTGACTCAAGGTGGTACAGCATCTTAAAGGGGCATAAATGTTGCCAATCTACACACATCTTTCAATTTTTTTATTATCAAATTCATTGACATGGGAAAGATTTTCTCGATAAGAGTCACAAATTTTGATAACGATAAATTTTCGATTTATCGCCCAGCCCTATTTACACATTTCATTAAAAAAAATCTCTTTAAACTCAAGGTAACAGATTTCCAGTTATCTGATCACTGGTGTTTTCTTTGAGTCAAGAGCAGATAGAAGTACTTAAAGGTGGAATACAGAACATCAACATTTAGTGTGTGGAGGTTGTAGTTGCAACAATAGAACAAGGTTTCCAGCAGTAGTGATACCAGGTTCGATGCAGATATGTGAATTTTTTTGGGGTTCATCAGTTGTAAGCTTCACCCAAATTCACTCTGGTTTTAAATCTTTTATGGTCACTCCTCTTCTGAGAAGGATAACAACATCTGGGCTCGGAAGCAGCTGCTTGACTTGCCAAGTCCGCCATTTTTCACAGTGTCAGCTTTGCTGTGCTGAGCAGACTGTTTGGCAAACTGTGATGGTGCCCTTTATAGAGCTCCGGACATCACGTGACTCTCAGAGAGTAGAAGCCATGTTGGCAGGCAACAAAGGTAAACAAAATGAACGGGATCGGCTTGGATTTTACTTCGTTGGAGTTTACTTCACACTTTAAAACCGAAGAAATCGTTTTATATAGTCAGAAATTAAATAGACTAAACATCTCCGACCCTTACCATGCCCTTGAGATACTTTTTAAAAACGCCAGAAGATGTCGGAGCGGACTTCTTACCGGACATGACCGGGGAACACCTTGGGATTCCCCCGGAGTTGCTGGCCCAAGTGGCTGGGGAGAGGGAAGTCTGGGCCTCTCGCCTTAGGCTACTGCCCCCGCAACCCGACTCCGGATAAGCGGATGAAAATGGATGGATGGATGGATGGACAAATAACATAGATTTACATGTAAGAAGTTTAAATAGAGTGCTGTGCTATTTGAATGTATAAACTGAACGCCAAGAGAAATCACTAGTTTGATTTTTTTCCGTGAATAAAATAAATATGTCAGGCAGGAATGTCTCAGGATCTGTCTGAGATCTGTCATGGTGAGACATATAATAGCAATCCAAAGTGCTTTTTATGTGTGATCTGACAATTGATCAACCATTGCTTAAAAATTAAATACAGCTTAGCCGGTTAATTGGTGTGATTATAAAACACGGAAACGGCAGCACGCAGAACTCACGAGGCAACGTTTTACGTGACGTTTGCTTGTTACTATGAGTAATAAGACAGAAAAAGCCACGCCAAAATAAGTTTAGGAAGCCCACCAAGAATCGTAATAAAAGCATTTAAAATAAATACCACACACAGTTGAGGAAACGTTGGTTTAAGTACCTGATATGAAGTGGTCGCTGCATAAGCAAAAACCTTTACTCTCGGGATCCCACAGCTTCATTTTAAACCTGTCACTAGTGCGTTTCATTACAATGATCCAACGTTTGTGGCGCTCCGGATCTTGGGGAATCCTGTAGATGGCTCATTCCTTAGGTCGTCCGCGTCTGTTCTGCATCCTGGGGCACAACAGGAATCTACCATATTTCCTGTTTAATTGAGTTTTCTAACGATAACAAATAGTCCAGCTGCGGGCTTCTGCCTGCCAAGATGGCGCCGTTTCGATTTGAACTGTTGCATGCCGGGAGAAGTGACGTCAACTCCCGGAGCTCTATTGGCTGGTAGATGTAGTTATGAATCCAGTGTCATGCTTGTCAAAAAAAGCTTTCAAAGGAAATCCCATACCTTCATTCTGCACAACCCTTAACGTCTTGCAGGGGAATTATTTTTTAAATATATAGATTTTTATTAAGTTGTTCCCTATTCAAACTTTGTCCCATATTTTAAAAAAAAGGACGTATTTGCATTTTCTTCGACAGTGCATGGCGAACTTCCTGTTGACTGACATCCATAGTGGTGAGTACATCACATTCGTTGTCCAATAGCATAAATAGACAGTTTGAAGATTTTGCCTCACCACTGAAATCTGTCAGTGGGTCACTGCCAAACTATATAATCACATTTATAGGATGACTTGCCAGGCTAAATTTCTTCCGTGTTTCCTCCTAACCAACAACCACATCAATTCCATATTTTTAATCCAGATTATTTGGGTGAGGTGTGTTTATTCTAATCCCTGTAGCCTGATTTCTTTTCTGTTCTGTAACTTAAACATGCATACCTGATAGTGGGCCAGCATGTTGAGTCTCTTCCAGTCACCTTCGATCTTTGTGGTGATGTCTTCGTCTTGCAGGATCATGCGCTGTCCTCTACCCTGACGCCACTCTTCAGATGAAACAGAAAGAAAACAAACTAATAATTACCACATTGCTGCTGCATCACTCCTCTGACAGTTTTGACTTTGTGTTCTTGTTTGATTTGTCTGCTGGGAAGATGGGGTTTAAATCCCCTCTCTGTCTGTCAAGACGTCCAAATCTTGCCATAATATTTGCTGTACTGGCGTACCTTTGGGACAACAAGGAGGATTTTGGTAGTTGTTCTAATGTTAGACTTTGGCTTTTGGGAATAACTTGTGCTTTTTATGCCAAAGCCAAATCTGAGACAGACCGTAGAATTCAAGTCCCAAAGTAAACGTTTGCTGCACCAATCAATATTTGTACATTTAAGTGCTGCAGAAAATGTATTTTACTGGGTTAAACCGTACGCTGGAAAGTTTGAATGTTTGTTTTTGGTTTTACAAACAATATATTTATAAAAGACAGAAAACATATTTGTTGAATTATGAGTCAGATTGGATTTCGCTGTCTTATGTCTAATTTTCAAATTGAATAAAAGCTGGTGCTGAGCTAATTTTAGCAGCTGTTAGATGACGAGGACAAAACTTACATTTCATTTCTGATTTTTTTTTTATACGGTCTAGTTCTACATTGGGGCAAGCAACTCCCTTCACCGAGGGCTGGTATCAGCATGTTTTAGTTGTTTCCCTGTTTCAACACACCTGATTTTAATCAGCAGGTGATTAACAGGTTTCTGTGGAGCTTTGAGCTGCTACACTGGCAAATCAAGCATGTTGAAACAGGGAAACAACTAAAACAAGCTCTTGGCAAAGGGAGTCGTCTACCCCTGTTCTACATGGTGATTAATTCTAGAAAACAATAACTTAAAGTGTCTTCTAATCAGTTTACAAGACAACAATTGTTTTTATCTTCTTGAATTTTAGAGCTTTTTCTTTAGTTTAATTGTCAATCATGTCATATAAAACAATTAACTCAGTTAAAAAAGTGGGAGGAAACTGTAGTTTTAAAAGCAGCACAGAAGAAAATGCCTCACAGGAGAGGCAAGGCAAATTAATCACATTCTCACTTCTTTTTAGAATGAAACTCTCCTTTCATTCCTCCTAGTGGAGCGATCAATAGGTGTGATTACAGTGGCGAGCCCAGGGCTTGTACACTTCCTTTTCCATCTGCAGCTCCAGCTTTTATGTTCGACTTTCTGAAGACTATTGGTCTCCGCTTTCCTGTGGTCACATGTGCAGTGTGAAGCCTTGTGCCTGTGCTGCTCTTACTGACTAAGCAGACCTGAGAGAAAACCAAAGGGCTGCAGCAGTGTGTGTCTAAACTACCATCTATGTTTTACAACTTTTAACACAGTTGGTCCAACCTCTTCTTTTAATAAAACGACATGAGGATGTTTGCATGATCTTAACCAAATGACGTGTACACCAGATAAACTGGCCTCCTACATCTTTGCAATCTCAAAAAGGAAACCAGTAACAGCTTTGATGGAAATATCTCTCCACACTCCAGCGACTTTTTAAGAGGGAAACAAAAAGCCATCTTGTGAACAAACAGGCAGATGACTCCTTTTATTCTTTCTCAGAAATGACCAGTTTCCTGAGTCTATCCAAGGGTCTGCTCCTTGCTGAGCTTCCCTCTTGTGTTGGCCACAGTCATCTTCTATTCTAATCACAAACAGAAAAACAAAGCAGCAATCACTGTGCTGCATGATGAGGCCTGTCTTTGGAGGATCCACCAGAATTATCTTGACATCTGAAAAATCTGCAGGAAATAAAGATGGTCCTGTTGTCTTTGTCTATGCAGTACATCTTTCTATAAAGATGCAAATGAGCTGTGGTGTCTAGTCGAGGCTCAGTAAACAACTGAAGAGAAGCAGGGCAAAGAGAGGAGGAAGAAGAAGGCAGGACAGATTTAATAAAACAATAAACTTGTGATAAATCCAAAGCAAACTGATCATCTCTGTTGTCTAATCCTGCTGGTTTCTAATCAGATGAGAAAACTGTGGATGTTTGTGCAGAATGGCTTCATGAAGCCAAACAAAGCCAAGGACACGGAGACTCTGAATGAATAGTAAAAAGGCTGAAATGCATGACTTATTTCCAACTGAGTGAACTTAAATAATGTGGAGTTGCCATTCATGAACTCTGTGGGTTTAAACCTTTAAGGTGGTCAGTTGATCAATATGTTTAAGCACAAATCCCATGACATGTATCAGTTGTTGTAAACCAGAAGCAGCAACTCTCCTAAACTTAGACAGGGGCTCAATGCAAGTTTTAGAAAGCTTAGGGTCTTCTCTGGAGTTGGTTACACCTAAAGAAAGATTTTGTTTTCTGTCTTCTTAAAGAGAATGTTCCCTTGATAGTCACAGCAAGTTTAAAGCAGGTCAATAAAGCAGTGATTTTGAAAGGATTTTAACGCATGCTCTTTAGTGAACTTATATCGGCTCATTTTCTCTTCAACATACATAATCAGATTCTGGAGAAGGTGTCCAGCTACCTCCAATTCCCTCCGGCCATAAAACAACGACACATTCTGCCCAAAGGGGCCCATGAAACAATTTTATCCAGAAGTGTCATCAAAAGGCTAAACCGACCTCTTCATGTAGCTGTCTCTCAGACAGATTTCCCATGGTACAGTATGCTCTCAGGCTGCCTTAGATCTAGGCTTGGTTATAAATGTGCTATTATGAACGCACAACGAGGCCTGGAAAAATCTATCTGTCAACATGAAACCATAAAAAGCCCAATCCGCTGAGATGAGACCGCCTGTTGCTGTTGGCTGAGTTAAATTAGTCACATCCATCCTCTCACCAGGTGCGCTAACATCTTACCTGCAAATGTTATGCTCATGTTGCATCGTTGTACATGTTCTACCAGCAGTGGGGAGAATTATTTTATACCAATAAATACTTTCTCTCTGCAACGCAAGATAAATAAGTTCATCATGTAGCTACAGGAAGGAAAGAAAGGAGAAAAATCACTGAGCGTCCCAATCGATCAGCTGATCAATCATCTGACTCACACAACCGTCGACAAAAGAGCGGATCGATGGAAAGTTTTGGGCAGGCGAGAGAACGTTCTCAGACATCTGAGCCGACACAGCCAGGAAGTCAACTCTCTTGAGTCTGAAAAGAAAGATACTTCTCTATATCTAAAAGGATTTGTACTTTTAAGAAGGCTGGCTGGAGAGAGGAAGCCTTACTGAAAAATCAATGGGTGTCAGAGTCTTTAAAGACGGATGAACAAGAGCCGCTGCATAAGTTTAGCAAACACAAACAGGTGTCTCATCAGCTACAGGCCTGAATCATTGTATCGTACACGTCATCAGAAAACAAGTGACTACATAGCAGGGTTATGCGTGCAAACAGATAAATAACCTTACCTAGGTCCATGTCCGAGGCCTTCAGACGGTGTGAATATGGAACATTCTTGTAGATGGCATCCAGAATTTTCTCCTTCACCTGGCTGATTGTGTCGCAATTCAGCACCTTAACCTGGATCTCTGGGCTTTTCTCGTTCTCTGGATGTATGCAGTTCACCACCTGGGACACAAACGTGCACAAAAGCTGCACATCAAGAGACGGAGCAGCACTGAAGCTCAACCTTTAACACATTAACAGCCTTTTGGTACAAAGGAAAATGAAGAATAATACACTTATTTAGTAGGTTTCCATAGGTTTTAGAGGTCAATGACATTTTAGATGAATAATTATTAATCCTGAACAAATAAGTTTATGTATGAAAGGTCTATGAGGGAAGATAGTCTGTTCCTTCAGCTTGAAGATAACGTAATAGGCTAAATCAGAAGTTTACTTGTTAGTGGTTTTCCTGTAAAGACTTTATTTTCATTAACAAGAAATTTACAAGTTCACATCTGAAAAGGATTTATTAGAAATTACTTGAATTAACCTTATTTTAAATACTGTTTTTCTAGAGAATAATTTAAAAGAAAATGTCAGGCTTTTTTTATTTCTTAGAAATCAGTTTTTGCCGTGTACGTATAATAATGAGTTAAAAACTTTTTCTAAACTTAAAAAATGTCTGAATGTCTTTAGTTACCCATCTACATACCGGCTTTTGTAAATGTTTCCCCAAACATGAAGATGTTTCTAACACTTTGTGCAAGTGCACAAAATTATATGAAAGTAAAATATTTGTTAAATTATTCAAATATTCTCCTGGTAAATCATCTTGTGTTTTGTAAATTGATGAAAAATAATCAAATAGGAGTTATATTTGTGCAAACAGTAGCTATGGGTTAGAGAAAAGGTTGCAGGTTCAATCCCGGCTCTCGCCAGACAATGCTGCTTGGGCAAGGCACTTGACCCACCTTGCCTGCTGGTGGTGGTCGGAGGGACTGGTGATGCCGGTGCTCGGCAGTCTCGCTTCCATGACAACGCAAGACAATGTAAACTTTACTCATGAGCGTTCGAGCCCCAATCAGATCGGACTTCAGAACAAAAATCCTAAACTTTTCTTGTAGAAAGAGTCATGTCACACTGGAAGGGTTACAGGCAGAGTTTGTTGCTGATTAAGAGGCAACAGATGGAGGGAACTTCATCTTCCCTCAGTGTGTGAACAGGCGTGCACAGAAGCCTTGCTTTCTTCCCTGACAGCTCAAACCTCAGTAGGAAGTGAGGTCGCCCCTCCTGTGCCCCTGTGCATGTCAACCGTGACAACAAAAACCTTAGTGTCCCTTTGCACGTCTCATAACTGACCAGCCATGACCACCCCATCCTCCCTTCTTGTCCCTGAAAGCATATTAAGCATCTCCCTTTAGCACGTGCACCCCCAGGGCAGGTGAACCCTTACCAGCGTCTTGTAGTCAATCTGTTGTCTGATGAGCTTGTCTTCACTGAGCGAGTAGCGGGCCTCTCCTGTGATGGAGTCAATGGGGCCTTTCTCCATCTGCTGCTTGATGGCACAGAAGAGGGAGAAGAGTGGCTCGCCTGCACATTCCTGTAGAGAAAAAAACTGTTAAAAAACAGGTCAAACTAAAACGTCCTTCTAGACCTGTATGCGCTTAGCTGGCTGAGAGCAAAACTTAATAATGGAAAATTAAAAACACCTCAAATATCCTACAAACTGTTTCCCTGAATGAAGTTGTTCTAGTTTCCGATTTACTCATTCTGTTAAAATAAAAATCAGTTTGTGAAAACTAATAAAACTCCTAAAAGCAAATGTCTGTCTAAAGCAGGGGTAGGCAACCCTGGTCCCGGAGAGCAGCAGTCCTGCATGTTTTCCCTCCATGCATGAACTTGCAGCTTCTAATTGGCTGAACCCACCTGATCCAGGAAATCAACAGCAGGAACAACAGAGATAGTTTGAAAACAAGCAGGACTTGTCTACCCCTGGTCTAATGCAACAAGTGACCGTTTAAAGTTTATTCATTCTGTTCTGCCAAATTTAAATGTCACTAGTTGGGATTACAGGGATTATTGTAAACACAGGTGGGGACTGGACTGCTTTCATTAAACAACAGAGAAGAGTTTTACCGTACCTTCAGAAACTTGTAGAGGAGGAACGTGAACCAGTTGGTCAGCATTTTCTCAGCTACAGACTCAGTCCTACAAATAATCACAAAGCACATAATGAACATTTGATCCCTGCACTCTTATTACTGTCATAAATATTCAACATCACTGTCAAATATTCTGCTAAGAAACGATGGCAGCTGCTAATGAAAAGGCTTTCGCTGCACAAACACTGCTGTAAAGACGTGAACCCGGAGCCTTTACACACACTCCGCCGTGGCCTTGCAGGCAATCTTTCGCCTGGCTTTTATGCTCAGGCACGACGAGGGCACCTCATCTGCAGCGGCGGGGATTTTAATATGAGGCAGAGCAATTAAAAGCCTTTATTTGATCCCGGTGGATTGATGTTGTTAGGGGCTGCAGCGGCTCTGTAATAACACTGGCCTCATTATCAAGCGCTCCCTCGTCTATTCACTGGACGAACACTCGATCTGTGCACAATGGAAAGTCAATGAATACATCTCCCTCTCTTTCTCCGCCTGGCATCTATGCTTCACTGGTGTGGCAAAATGATGTGTGTGCGTGTGCGTGCGTGTGTGTGTGTGTGTGTGTGTTGACCTGGGCCAACAGTGTGAGTGATCCCATGTGAATGACTATAACGCATACATAATACCAACAGTGGAGTTGACAGCAGGGGAAAGGAGAGGCTAGGATCGGATATCCTCTCACAGCAACCTCCTTGGCCAGCAGCAGGGGTGTGTGGGTCTTAATAAACACACACACCCGCCTCTCTCTCAAAGACAAACTACCACTGACATCAATATTTCAGGATTAGTTTCCATTGTGCTTGTGTGTGTGTCTTTGGTGGTTGGGCTGCCACCTGCAGCCCTCCCTCCCGTCACCATTCAGACCTCCACACTGAGCCATGAGGGGGAGCATGATGTGCCAGTGGGGCAGTCTGGTACCCCCTGTCGGCACTGGCACAACACCTGGAGGGGATTAACTTCCTTCCTCTCACTGTGCCTGCACTTTTATTCTGCCCCCCTCTCCTGCCCTTCCTCTGTCCACAAATCCAAGGGTCAACAAGGTCACGTTTCATCTTTTCTTTCATGTGTCCTTGCTGACTTCCTCCCTCCCTCTCTCCCTCCAATTGGCTGCCTCATTTTGGATCGTGTAATCACACACACTTCCAAATCCTCTCCATTTCCACAAATGTAGCCCGTCTATGAAAGGGATGAAAGAAACTAGAAGAAAGGAGGAGGTGGACTGGGAAGGAGGGAAGGAGGAATGAAAAGAAGAATAAAAATGAATGGCTTGGCTGATTCCAGCCTCCCTTTTTCCTCCCGTACAACTTCATTTTACTAACTCACTTCTGTCAGATATTGTGTTTGTGTGTGACTGGACATGTGTGAGGCTGTTTTAAGGCTAGTGTACAAAAGCACAAATTAATCCCTCTGTGTATGTATTCAGGAATGATCATTTGTGCTATTTAAAGCGCGCACGTTTGTGTGTGTGTGTGTGTGTGTGTGTGTGTGTGTGCGTGTGTGTGTGGCATTGGGTGCCAATCCTGCAGCTTATGCTCATTCTCACTCATAGCACACTCTGTGGGGAACTGTGATAAAAACAGCAAGCTGTGATGGAGCTGCTCTAACATCTAACGTTCACATTTGGTACTACAACTTCTCATCTGAAGCTCCCATCAGCTTTAATCCTAGACTCAGGACGACCGATCTCTGGGCTGTTCTTGGCAACTTGACGACTTGGCAGCGAGTCGGAGGTCCCCAGTGGCCGCTGGGAATGATTTAGAGCAGAGGGACCAGGTACCTTGAACGAGGGGGGAGGATGTAAATTCACGTGATCCAAATTATAAATTATCTATAAAGCAGCTTTCTTATAAAACAAAAATTGTTACTATTCTACTGATTTCAGTCACATTTAAACAATCTATTTCAATTTCTATGTCATTGTGTGTCTCATGACGATTACCACTGACTCACTGATGCACAAAAACATCTGCAGCTCACCCTGTAATTTAAACCAAACTTATTTCCCATCATCTGAGAGTAATGCAACAGCGCCCGTCCACCTGTGTGCCGACAGCGGCTCCATGCTGGAACGCTATGCTGCGATAAACACATGAACATATTGGGCTCTCGTCTTATGACCAGAATTAAAACTAATATTTTGATGCTTTAACTGGAGCCAAACAAAACTTAAGGCTAAAGGGAGGGTGTTTGACTCTGCTTGGTGGAGAGGAGAGCGAGCGACGAAGGAATGAAGCACAGAGGGAAGTTAAAGGAGTTGAATGCAGTAAGGAATGCGACAGATGGTGGTAGAAGGCTCTCGTTAGTTAGCTTGCCTGGTGGTTGTGCTTCAGCACAGGTTGAGATGGGACAGATGGAAGGATGTGTGTTGGTGTGTGGAGAAGGAAGAGAAACACACACACACACACACACACACACACACACAATTACACACACAGATTTCTTGGAAGAGGAGGCAGGGGGTAGCCGTGCTCAGATGCTGTGCCAGAGACACCCTGCACACGCACTTTAAACATTGATTTAGCAATCAAGAAAACAGGGTAGGGGAGGAAGAGCTGGGAATATACGCTGAGAGGGTAAGAGTAGAACAGGAAAAGAGAAATAAAGATATGGAGGATGTTACACAAGTTGAAAGCTTGAGCACTGCAGACATAAAGGATAGATGAGTAAGCAGAGAGAGAGAGAAATTCACTTTAAACAAGCAAACACAAAGAAATAAAAGAAATAGAGCAAATGCAAGCCTTAAGAAGAGGTGCTTCTTTCTAGCCTAATCTAGGGCTGTGAGTGCAGTAAGGCTGTTTTCATCTGCTAACCAGGAACAGCAGTCACTAACAACTCCACGGTGCTTTATCAAACGCATGCTGGGTCGATGAAGGACTAAAGCCGATCCGAAGAGGTAAACCAGGATGAAAACGGTCTGATCAGTGGCTGTCACCATCATATGCATGACAATTGGGAAATAAGCTTGGGTGTGGAAGTGATGTGAACATGTGCTTTCCCTTCTGTGCTGCCAGCACAGTCTGGCATTTTCCCCGGGCTTTCCTCCATCTCTGTTGTCACGGAGGAGCACAAGCGTCCTACATCATGTCCTGACACCAGGACGTTGGAATCAATCTGCACCTATGAAGCTTTGGTGACTCAAAGTGATTTGATAGCTGATTTCACAACTTGCCTCCATGCTGTAGTAAGAATTTCCCACTAAGTAACAGCCTAGAGTGTCTCCATTGTCCTTCACCAACATCTCTTTTGTTGTATCTACCGCCAGGATCAGCAGTTACCCCATTATTTAGCGGCAGAGATCTGACTGCAATTAATCACAGTTTCTGCCCAGACAGCAATAATCTCCCTCCTCATCACCTAGCAGAGTCTAAACAGGCTTTCACAGGAAGAATATGCCCACTGTCTGTTACCACAAGCAGCTCTAATTTCAGCTCTGTCTGCATATTTCTGTTTATGCTTTCATCTACAGCGCTCGCTTTGGAGCAGAATGGCTTGTAGCCGACGGGAGAATCAGAATGTGGACTGAAATTAGATGGACAACTTCATTTATCACATGCCCGTCAGACCATTTGGAGGGTGTCGAAACTTGACTGACAACCTCTGAAAAAAAAGGACACAATGTGCACAAATGTTTGTGTACATACTCAAACCACACACACACCAGGCTTTAAGAAGCTGCTTTACTCAAGCAACCATAAGCATCACGTTTAGCAAACAACCACAGGCAGGATGCTTAATCACATCCAGAGCTGCGTTCAAGTGCACGCCATTCAGGCTTCGACTGCAAATCCAAGGGTAGGATTGTGTTTGTGCCAGCCAGCCTTTCACGATCGCTTCCCTTTTTTTTTTTAAATAAATGAGTATTTCTTTCCTCTTGAGCAATTTGGAATTGGATTCAGCGCTAATTAATTATAATTATTTTGCTAATGATGTGCACAGCATTGCGCCTCTGTGATTCTGACACAGAGCCAGCGATTCAAGGTCACAGGAGTTAATCCAAACATGTCACAGTTAGGGAACAATGGGAAGCATATGCAGTCCTCGGCTGTTGAAGATCCAACAGAGCCAGTAAAAACCTTCCATCTAGATATTTTACTAAAAGGAGTGCAACTCAAAGTTTAAAGCACATTTAGTTTAGAAACTGAAGTCCAAAGTGAGTCAGTCATCTGTACAGAGGAAGCCACCTGTTACAGCGGCTCTAGCCTCTAGTAAAGTCAAACTTTCTCTCAGTCCGATAATTACCTGCGGAGCAGCAGTTTAGGATGATTTTTGCTCTCTAGGTTGCGGTCTATGAGGTCGGACAGCAGGTGCTTCAGGACATCAGTGGCATACTCCAGCTTGCTCTGCAGCACGGTCATGATCAGCGAGGCCACGTTTCCACGGTCCCTCATGGAGAAGCCACGCTGGGCCTCCAGAGTGCGAATAAAGCACAGCAGGAAGATTTTGTTGTTAATGAGCTGGCCGAAGAGCTTCAGCCCCTTCTCTACCTGCTCCTGGCGGTAACCCGGCACCTGTGAGGAAACAGGAGAAATGAAACGCATTAAATAAACGGTTAAAAGAGGCTTGTTCAAGGCAATGATGCCTAATTAGACATTGAATCACTATTAGCTCTCTGATCTTCAAGTGAAATGTTGTCTTTTCATGAAGAATGCAGGTGTGTATATATATATAAATATTAACCAATGAGCTAATTTAAAATTTCCATACTTAAAAGTGCAAATAAAAGTTAAACTCCAGCGAGGAAAAGATAAGAAAAAGAAAAGGTGGAACCAGGGGAGATGAAGCATTTAACATTTCTGAGCTTTAGTCAGGTTTCATCTGAAGGTTGACAATGAAGGCTGGAAAACACCCAGCCTCTTTAGGGAATGTTTATTATTTCCACGGCGTTGTATTCCACATTAATGCGAGTTGAAAGGAAGAGTGGTGCTGTGAATTCTCCTCGTCTGGGCTCACATCATCTCGGCTCTGTTTATACTTGGAACCAACCACTCGCGCCTCTCTTCTCCGTTTTTCATAAATAGCACCTAAGGAGATTATGTTTTTTATCTGTCAGGAGCACTCGTGGTGCCACAGCGTCACTTTGCACCCAATGCAGCTGTCAGCCCACATATGTTGTGTCTTTTTACCTTTCCTTGAGGAAGTTGTAATCTGCTGGGAGCGATTGTTCAGTTGAAAGTCTAATTCCAAGCAGCTTGTCAAAGCGTGTTGTGTTTTTGTGAGTTCCCACGCGCTTCACTATTAGAGGTTTTTGTGCACAAAGACAACACACGACTGTTCCAGTACAAGCTTTAGTATAGACTTATGTACTCAAGTTTTCAGTCCTCCTGGATGGACTCTTGTGTACTAGTGTTGGATTTTATTGATCAAATTAAAACATTTGGCATCTCTTTGACACATTTTATATCTCCGCTGGACTCCTGAGGTTGTTTTTACAAAGTAATCTAAAGTCTAAATAATCCTAAACGGGTGTCCATCATCTGCTGTGTTTCTATTGACCATCAGAACCAGACTTTAAATTATCCGACACATCAATAACAATCAATTGGTCATCAACAGCCTTAGACAGGCATACAACTTTTCCATTAGGCTCCTTTCAAACATTATACTCTTCATATAGTTTGATATTTATACCAATTAAATCCTAATTAATAAGGCTTATTAGTGGGAAATTCTCATCAGGGACGGGGCGGTTAACCCTGGAGGCAGTGAAATGAGGGTCCATCATTCTTTAAATGAAACAAGATGGCCTGCTCAATTAAGGCTGTCCATCAATGTCGCCACTAAGGATGAATGGCTTAATGCTTCTTTTCTTTTTGCTTTTCTTCCTATGATTGACTTTTAATTTGTTCCAGAGGTGGAGAGAGAAAACGACCCAGCATTTCATATCGTTAGGAATTATTAATGAGAGCACACTTCTGATGTGAAGTCTGCCTTGTTTGTTTTCACAAAAAGTGGTTTTGTCAGCTGTCAGAGGGTTTTTGTTTACCATCGAGCAACAACAACCAATGTCAGCACCAATTTCACCTACTGTGGCCCGCCACATTGTTAATTTGTTTGCTCACTTTGCTCCTGTGTCCAATAAGGCTAATTGCATTACAACTGCTTTTTAAAAGACAATCACACATTTATGTTTTATATAGGCAGAAACAATCTTTTACATTGCGCCTCTAAAAATGAAAATCACGAGGCATATAATAGACATACACAAATGAAGAAGGAAGTCTTGCATTTCTGCATCAATCAGCAGGATTTAAATAAACAAGTCAGTTAGTTACATTTCCATGTAACAGATTAGTAACCTGTGAAATGCCTTACCTCTAAATCTCTCAGAACGGGATGTTCCTCAATTCCTGGGAAGAGGACCCTCATGGTGTACGTCCTATAATCCAGGAAGGGAATGCCGGCACCGTCCAGATCACTGGTCAGCTCATGGATGTCTGTTTGAAGCTCTGCAAAGGCTGAAAACCCACAAACATGTACAATTGTATGCATTTAACAGAATGAAATGACTGTTCTCCACCAAAAGTCATTTCCCCCCTCTCCTCTGACACAGAACTAGTCTGCATGAGATATGGCCTCAAGGTCTCATGCATTTGCTTATAAACTGCTTCTTTGAAGAATGGACTCTCTCTGTTTAATAAATCAAAGAACTCTATTTTAATAAAGCTAATCAAACAAAGTGTTAGTCAACAATAAGATGTGACAAATCTGTGAAATCTAAATATTAATTACTTTATTATAATCCTATAGAATATAGTAAGTAATATGACTTTAAATGTTTCCACTAGGACTGATCTCACGTAGCGTTGAGACATGACACATTGTTTTACTGATCCAATCAGAATCTGCCAGATCTGACGGAGGTGTGGTTTTGGTGGTGCTTGGTAAACTTGTCATCTTTTCATTCGACCATAAACCAAAACATCCTATGTATAAAACTATGCCCACGTCATCTTTAACGCCAGTTCAAAGCGTTCTAGAGAAGCGTCGGAGTGGCCAATCCGTAACTTTCCTCTTCAGCCAAAAGAACTAACGACAAGCTGGATAAAATCTGTTGCTGTTCCAACTGCTGCAACGGTTCCTTTCAGAATAAAAGCTGAACCATCACGACCCAGGTTTGGGTCTCACTAGATGCCAACAAAACCGTTGTGACCCGGAAGTATCTCAAAGACTGGGCTGGTCGTCAACCGCTGGTTTTCCTACCAGCTTCGGTTCCAGAGAGGGTTCAGCTGGACCTCGACTTTCCTGATCTAACAGGGACTTCCGCTAAGGGTATGTAGGCCGACAGATAGGCATCAAATGTGTTTATGAATCTCCTAACCAAAGCTTAACGCGAAGACATCACCTTCACTTCCCATCAGAACTAATCGCTTCTTCGGATTTGCTGGTTCTGAGCAATATTCCACATTACACCATTCTCCGTCTCATTCCATCTTAGTTACACCATACATGTAGTGTTAAAGTTAGTCTAGTTTAAGTTGTTTAGTAATAAATCTTTAAACTTTTAAACTTGACTCTCTCTCTTCTGTTGTCTCTGAGTGAATACGAAGCTGTTACATAATCCCTGCAATAAAAAGTTCCAATCTTCTGGTTAACAATACCCACAGATCTATAAGGTGATTTCATATTTACTACGGAATCTTACGTCTTATGGCTTCTTAAATAACATGCAAATTAAATTCATTACGTGCATAATTGTAAATACTCTGCATGGGTGCTCTAAAGGAGGCTTTATAATTTGTAAAATAAATAAAATCATTACATTAAAATTAACCTCTTACCCTCTTTGCATTCAAGTGCCACACGTGACTCGAGGTTGTCCATCTGCATCTGCAGCCTCTTCAGAGTCAGGTCGCTCTCACGAGACTTGCGCTTGTAAGCAATAAGCACCACCACGATGAAGAAGATGAGCAGGGCACCGGCTACGGCGATGCCGATGATTGCTGTGCTGCTGAGCGGGCTGTCTGACGTGATGTGCACCACACCTGGAGAGAACTCAATTCCACCAACACGAGCCTTGCAGCAGAAAATGACAAAAAGAGGCGATATGCTATTAAATGTAAATACCGCTTTAATCCTAGCTGAGAAAGTTGTGTTTGGAACAATGGTCAAGCTCTGATTAAAATCACCTGTTTGGATCACTTCTGTTTTAGTCTGTGGTAAAAATCAAGCTAAAGACAGACTTATTGATTGCAGCGTCTATCCACTTGTGCTTATTTTTGCATCCACTACCTTAGTTTACAGTAATGTTTCAGTTCAGGTGGTAACATCAGGAAATGCTGTGTTCTAAGTGGTCCCTCTCTAAACCACAAATGGATTCTCTATTGAATTAGCCTGGGTTGTAATTCTTCTTATTGAAGGGTTATTTGTTTGTCTTTTGTCTGCTTGTGGGTACTAACAGGAACCACACGGCTGATTGGATTAGAACCACACTCTGCCTCAGCGTGGACCAAAGGGATGGAGAGAAAGCAATAAAAGTAATTTCTGTCTCAAACTTCCAGCTGATTGGATGTGTCTGTCTCTTTCCTCCTACAGCCTACGTGTCTACCACGCCCCTGCCCGTTTCTGTTGTCACTCACCAGGACCTTGTGTCGCCCCGTCAGGTTGGGTGACTCACAAAGAAGCTGAGTCTCCGACACCGTCAGCATGCAGGGTTTGTCGCCAATCAAGACTGTGTAGTTCAACTTTCCATTTCCACTATTGGTTGGTGGCAGGAAGTTTCGCCCCTGCAGAAAAGAATCAAATATATTCTGTTCTGCTAAACAAAAAGGGGAAGATTTACATAACATTGAACAAATCATAGAAAAAAGTGGCTGAATAATCTAAATCCATTTACTTTTAGAATAATGGGTGAGCCAGGTTTGAGCTCCAGAACCCCAGAGGAACTGAGCAGCTCAAATTCAGGGTTTGGGTAGTAGATAAAGTTGGTGTTGTTGAGCGCCATCAGAGATTGCACATCATCCAGTTTGAACCCAAACTCATCAGGTTTTTCAGGTGCTTCCTGCTGCCGTCCCAGGCTGATGGGTAGTTCGGGGACCTGGCACTGCATCGATGTGGAGCTCAGCACGCTGCAAAGCTAGAATATGCAGAAAAGTTATGTTTACACCGGAACTGGATCTGAAAATCATTGCAACGATGAAATTCTTACACATGATTTCAGGGCTGGACCTGTAAGGTTCCTGATCTACTCAGGCTTTACTCTTCAAACACTTTAAACGAACCAGCCGTGTTACATGGTGAACCATGATCAGCAGTTTCTAGTGTCTGTCTTTACGTTGAAGATCTTTAAAAACCTACTGGAGACACGATTCCAGACTTTAAAAGGTGCAATGAAGAAGCAGTTGGAGATTCCTCCTCAAAGAGAGCGACAATATAAAAGGCAGTTGGAAGCTGAATGCGGTATCACCACCATCAGGCTTTGATGTTGGAGATTCAGGAGTGATAATTGGATCTTACCCTTCCTTCATTACCCTCCACAAAGACCCCTCAGCTTCTCCGCACTTCTTTTTGCCATCCTGTTATTCCTCCCTGTGATCTTTTTCTTTCTTTATGGCACATTCTCATTTTCTCTGTGCCACTCTGTCTCAATTACAGTGGCTGATGAGCATTTTGGGTGTTTTGCCCTAAAGTTTCATTCATGCCTTTGCTGTGCTCTCATGTGAAGAAGATCACGTTACTTATTTATTCTTTAATCCAACTTTAAGTGCACTTTTTAAGCAAAGACAGATCTATTGCCTCTATATCCTCCTAATGTCTCCATTCCCGTCTACCTGTCAGTATGCAGACAAATCAACCCGCAGCGCAGGTCTCCTTCACAGACACCTCACATCTCCACAATAACCTCTGCCATGCAGACATTCAAACTATTGCCTGTCACTATAATTGGCTCCTTGAACATCAGACTTGACAAATCCTGCAAGGTCGTCAGGACATCACTGACATGTATAATGCAACGGTACATGTCAGGTGCAGGACAGGAACCGGCAGAAAGAGAAACAAAACTCTTGTCTTTGGAGAAATGTCACTAAAATGTCTTGGATGCCTGCTTCTGGCTGCGTCTCATTCACATGTGTGCTGAGGCAGACTCTCACAGAGACTTGTGTGTGTGTGTGTGTGTGTGTGTGTGTGTGTGTGTGTGTGTGTGGGTGGGGGGGGGGGGGGGGGGCTTTTGGGATAGTCTGAGCCCTTTTGTGGTCCTAGATGTTAACCGTGCTGCAAGATCACACTCAAATTAACCATGAAGACACCATCACCACCCTTTGTTTTCCTCTTACTTCTGTTGGATCAAAAAACCTTTGCAGGACTTTCTTTTTCATATCTCGAGTTAATAAATCGAAAAGATCTAGAGGTTTTATCCTTTTAGTCAAGAGTGAACAAAAAAACGCTTTCTTGTTATCATTAAATTGTTTTTTTTTTTCATGAGAAATGTTAAATGTATGAGCTTTTCCAGCAACATGAGTTTATCCAAGAGAAACCGAGGAGTTAAGCAAAAAAATAAAATAAAATCACCATGACATTTAAAAACTCCTCGAGTTTAGAGGCCAAGGGCAGTTGGATTTTCTGATGGTTTATTAATTCAAACGACACAAAAAAGTATCAAAATTGATTTAGTTTACATAAATGCTCATTCATTTCACAAATATTGAGTTAAAACAAAACAAATATTCATCCTTTAAAGAAAAAGAAAAGGTGTCACACACACACACACACACACACACACACACACACACACACACCATTTTATTTATGTTGTTTAGTCACTTACGTTGATCGTCTCGTGGCTGTTGTATTTAGCTCTGATGAGTGGCATCTGAATGATGTCCAGGTTGGTTCCTGTTACGGTCACCGGAGTATGGCCACTAAAAAAAGTCAAAAATCACCAAATGTTGCTTTTACAGTTAAATTAAACGTACATATTTTATATAACCAAATATTCAGCTTTTACAATTTCTTTAGTTACTCATCTTCTGGAAACTTTTTTTTTTGCCCAAAACCTGTTTCACTGAGATAGTTTCATCCATCGAATCCACAGCATTCCTCGTGTTAACCTGAGTAATACCTAATCTTTTGTTAGATGAAATGGCTTCTAGCTTCTGACATACCTGTAGATGCTCCACTCTGGCTCTATCTTGGTTATGGTGGGATCCTCCACGTATTCAAACTGCAGGTCTTTCTGGAGTTGGGCCTTATCTATGCTCACAGACACAGAAACGTTCCCGTAGCCGTGCAGAGAGGCATGAGTTCGGCATGTCAGCCACTGGCCACCCCTCCTACAGTCAGAAGATACATTTGCATGACAATTTTTATGCACTTAACATACAAACAGTTGATATTGTAAATGAAATATGCAGAATTAACTCAGTATTTAGTTTAGAGATACTCTGGGTTCATGTGTTCATCTCAAATGTTGGAGACCGTTAGTAAATAATCAAAAATAACAGTTGAACTTATCAAGTGTCCTCGGATGGCTGATGTAGAAGTGTTAAGTAGAGAGTTTACTGGCTAAACCTGGAATTTCACATTGAGATAAAAAGTTGATAAAAGGTGCTTAAACCATTTTCTAGCTACGCTGATTACTGCTCCAAACGCATTCCAGCACTGTTTATGAGAGAAGTGTCAGGAACATTAAGTGCCCGTACTTTGGCAAGCATTGACTTTGACTGAGCTTTTAATTGACTCTTCAAGTGTGATTGGCAGGGTCGGCTGTGGCACGTTCCCACTAACCTCAAATAAGTGCACGGCTGGTCCTTAAACATGACTGACACGTTGCTCCCAGAATCCAAGTGGCTGCCTGTGATGTTGACAATCGTTCCCCCAGAGACTGGTCCCCGGCTCGGCTTGAGGCTGGTAATCCGTGGGATCTGGGAAAAGGGTAGGAAGTTGGTGTGAAAGTCAAAGAAGCAGGTGAAAGTGATGTTGGGGAAGAAATCATTAATAAAATATGAGCATAATACTTCAAATACATTCAATTCCAAGAGGAAGTATGATGATTTATTTTTATTGTATTTGGTGCAGCATAAAGGTTAGAGAGGGCTGAAATCTAAGAGTAACTGTTCATAGCTTCTGTATGCAAAGAGGCTTCTTCAATGTAAAAAAACAAATGAATTACTGTATGCACTCACCACAAAGTAGTAATATTTGGAGGATTTTGCCATAAAGTCCTTTTCACAAGGTCCAATCCCAACACAGACCTGCACATTCCCAGTGTACTGGCTCATCTCAGCTCTTCCCATCTCACACACGATCCTGCAAAAACACAACAATATAAACATAAAACATCTGATGGACTAATTACAGAATGCTTTAACCGTCGGATGAAACTGATAAAAATGTTAAATTGCAGTAAAGTAGTGGATTATTAGGCATGAACTTCCCTTCCGGCTCCCAACACAGCCCACTAGTGGGAGAAAAAGGAAACACCATTTCCTTTTTCAAATGAGCTTATATGCAGCTAGCTCCTCTGCTGGGTCAGCGTTTACGTGGAAAGTGCTGCCTGATACAACTTTCTTGTTTGAGCAGAAGCCCCGTCTCTGTTGATAAGGAAACTTTAGACTAATTTGACAGACAGTTCCTGTAAGAAGCCCGAGGTCTGGATTAAACCTGAAAGTCAACGGAATCTGACCTACAAAACCTTCTAAAATGATTATTAAAATCTGTGTGTGTGTGTGTGTGTGTGTGTGTGTGTGTGTGTGTGTGTGTGTGTGTGTGTGTGTGTGTGTGTGTGTCTGTGTCTTATGCTAAGAGTTACACCTGAAGAACACTTGTCATTTATTATTCCACTTTTCACATTACAGATAAAAGATTCAAAAACATTATTTAAACATAATATTGAGATTTCTCATTATCCAAGAAAAAAATTATTTACATCTTGTGATATAATCAGATTATAATACTATATATATTTATATACACACACCCACTTGACTGAGTGTGTGTGTATAGTCTGTCTTACTGTTCAGCTGGAATATATCCCTCACGGATGGGGGTGCAGTCCACCTCGGCCACTTTGACGTTCCCCTGAATCTCTCTGAAGTCCAGTCCCAGGTTGACGCCACGGATAGTCACAAGAGTGCCACCCTCTCTGGGACCCCGAAGAGGGTTGATCTGTAGAGAATCACAGCTTGACTCATGATTTGTTTTGGAACTTATTTTTGTTAGATATGAGAATTAAAATACAGTTAAATGATAAAATAAGTCTGCTTAATACCAAAGGGTTCAAATGAAGGCAACTGGAAATCAAAGAAGTCCAGTTGCCTTCATTTGAACCTTTGGGATTACCATGACCTGGATGACAGAGAACCTTCACCAGCACATTGCTTAATACCATACCGCCGTTTTTATAGAGCACATTTAAAAACATCTTGTCAGCTGACCAAAGTGCTTGAACACAGAAAGAGGGCAATGTAAAAAGAGACACAAGAGCGTGAAACCAATGTTAAAATGAGCCCTCACAATCAAAGAACATACAACAGGCTGATTAAATCTTAAAATCAAGAATGTAACCCAAACTGCAAAAACATAAAAAATATGGTTGCAATAACAAGATAAAAACAACAGAATAAGAGCAAAAGAGTGAAAGAACAGTAAAAGGAAATAAATACAATTCAGGGGCAAAGTCCACTAATCAAAAATTGTACCTTCCAAAAA
Source organism: Nothobranchius furzeri (assembly GCF_043380555.1). Taxonomy (NCBI): domain Eukaryota; kingdom Metazoa; phylum Chordata; class Actinopteri; order Cyprinodontiformes; family Nothobranchiidae; genus Nothobranchius; species Nothobranchius furzeri. The sequence goes on along the minus strand of NC_091741.1, from coordinate 47,136,448 downwards.
CTATTCTGAAGAGACGTGACTTAAGGCTGGAGATAAAATGTGCAAGTGATGGAGCCAGGCGTACTGAGAGTGGAAGTGCATCCCAAAGCTCAGGAGCAGCAAAAGCAAGCCCGCTGTATTTCATTTTGGGAATGCTCATAAGGTGGTGATGTGCAGAACGCACTGAATGGGTGTGAACATACTGTGTTAGCAGTTGAGATGGGTAGAGAGGAGCGTTATTATTGGCAACTTTATACGCAAACATAAGAACTTTGAATTGTATACAATATGCTACAGGGAACATTTTGTACCTTATACATTTTTGATTTAAGTCAATTTATTGCACACATTCCCTTGTCTATTGTGAACACTTATGCAACTAATTAATTTCAATTTACAAAACAAATTATTTCAAAAATAAAACATTTCATTTGCTATAAATCCTCCCTACTAACATTAATGTTGACCAACTGAATTTTGTAGTTACCTAAACACCAGGAGTCAGCAACAACAGAGTTTATTACCTGAGTTAGTTTAGTCAAGCTTCCTGGGGAAAGTGTTAGGTGTTTGTGTTCACACATGATTAAACGTGCACAAACAGAAAAATGCAGGTGAAGCAGGGTGACGGCAGCAAAGAGACAAACAACTAAATGACTGCTCCACTGACATCGCAGGTCGATGCTCAGGGTCACCGCTCTGTCATTTCTTAATTTTGCATTCACCGAAAACCGCAGCAATCTTTTACATTAGATTAACTCAAGTCCTGACACTGACATCCTTGCAGTAATCAGTGTCTGTCTGATTTATCAGCGGCATCTTTTGGTGCAGATAATGTGGCTGCAACATCCATCAACACTTTTCACACAAGCTACCTTCAGGCCAGAGTGTGAGAGAGGGTGTGTGTGTGTGTATGGAGACATTATCAGGTCTGTCCAAATGGATAGATGTTACAAACGGACGTATTATAGACTGTCCCCATCTGTCTCTGCCAAATAGCCGTCCTTCAGGCTTCAGGCAGCAGCTCGGCTGTAATGGCCACTCTGTGTTTCTCAGCTCGGTGTATGGATGGCAGCGTGACCCCCCCTGTGGTTTTCCGGTGACAGTTAGATTTCTGAGAGGGAGTCTGGCTTTATCTCACCGCTTAAAGCTATTTAATGTTACAAAAAATCCAAATGCTACCTCCACAGGTACATCAAAGGATTTTCAGGCTAAACAGGAAAAGCTCAACCTGAACGAAGTAGACTAATGAAAGGAGTCAAGCTCAAGCCAAGTCATGTTTTACACAAGTCTTGAGACTGCCAATTGGGAAATATTATTATCAAATGATTCAAAGCCTCTGATTAATAAGGCTCCCTGCTGATACCTTAATGAAAAAAAGAGCCTTTTGGGAAAAGGACTAGAATGCACCCAATTTAAAAGATTGCACACAATGCCTCGTGGCTCTCCATTTATTAGAAAATATGATATTTGAAGAGGAGGAATTACTTAAGAGAAATAGAGGAGGAGGAGAAAGAAAAGAACAGAAAGAGAAGGGGAAAGAGGGAGAGAAGTAAAATGAAGCATTGATTAGATTTGTGACTTTGACAAGATAATTGACGGTTTTGTAGAGGCAAACACTTAATCACTTCTCTTTCTCATTTCATCTTTGGATGCGAGTCACTCTCTCATATTGTTGATGGGAGATGTCATCATAATGAAGTGTATTAGAATGCATTAGAGCCTGGGTTGTCTTGGGAAAGTCCTCGCTCCTCTCACCACTGACAGTTTTTATGGGGGCCGTGAGAAGGCTGCAATATGTCCCGACTGCAGCCGCGGGGAAGAAAGGAGAAACGCAGTCCATCTCTCAGGATAAATCCACTGGTCTGAGAGGACAAACACTACAGAGGAGAAATGATTGAGTGAAACAGATTGACCTACTCTCCTTATTTAGGTCTTTTCTTAAGAGCAGAGAGATTTCTTATGAGTCAGCAGAGAGGATAAAGAAGATTAAAGTAATATATCTACAGTGGGTGTGATCATAGATGTCTGATCAATAAAACATACTGGCAAAAATATATGTTGCCACGAAGAGAAAAGAAAAAAGCTTCCCGACTGTGATGATGTTGGATCACCAAACATATGTGGGTTGGTTCCAACTTGAAAATGCAAGGCAGGAAGATTATCCACCATGTTTTTCCGGAACTGCGCTGCTCTGGGCGGCTGCATGTTGGAGTAGCTCTGTTGACCATATGTAAGTTTTGCCTTTTCTTGGATATTTTTTCTTCTAGTTTCTCAAGAAAAACTGTATTTTTTGGACACTTTACTTTTCTGTTTCTGGTGCTGTGAAGCTTGGAGGATTTTTACTGCTACTTTTTAGCTTTTTTCACTTTTTGAGCATTTGTTATGATGCGTAACCATGGCAACCAGCTGGTTTACAACCGGGAGCAGCTGATTAACATTGGAAAGGCTGAAATAATACCTCAACTGAAGCCACAAATCCCAAATGAGCTAAAACGCAAGAAGCGTGGATGCAGAGCGGGAGCAAAATGGAGACAGAGAAAGAGAAAATTCATCCCTTTATATCGATCATAATGTGCATTATGAGATCACTGGCCAACAAGATGGAGGAACTCCAAGCACTTTCAAGGACTCAGCCAGAGTTTCGGCAGTTTCGGAACCACTGGAGGAGATAATGCAAAGAAGGATTCTCCAGAGAATCAAGAAAATGGACAACCCTGAGCTTTCTCTTCACAAGACTGTCTGACAACGGAAGAGTGTTTTCAGTCAGAGGCTTCTTCAGTTTGGCTGCAACACTGACCGCTACTGGAGATCCTTCCTGCCAACAGCCATTGTAATATACAATAACTCTTTGATGACTTGATTATTATTATTATTATTCTGAGCTACTACAGCAATCAATTTCCCTCTGGGATTAATAAAGTATTTTTGAATTGAATTGAATTGAATGAGGGAACATGGCAGGGCTGAGAGTGGACATTTCTACATATGTGCAGTTTGTTACAGATTACCTGGACAAGTTGGATGACACCAGACACAAACAACTTTCAATAAATCACAGAACAGACAATATCTTAATAATTTTATCCGTAAAAAATTCTTAAGAAAGAGTTCCAATTATTTTTAATGAACATTAAGTGGGTACGCACTAGAGCTGAGGAAATTAATCTAATAATCGACACATCGAGATGCAGACGTAAATGATAATGAATCAATAACAGATTATTGTGTAATGCAGTCTGATTTTTAACTGTGATAAAACTATGTTATTCTAAAGCTGCTCCAAAAACATTAAAAGTTAATACATGGCCCACTGGGGATTTATTAACTACACTGAAGGCTAGAATCAGACACGTCCTTTAGGTTTTCAGTAATTACGTTTTTTTAGCACCTGCAGGGCGTGTTTCTCCAACAGCCTGATATGTGACTGTTGAATGAGTACACAGATTTATTTTCACTTTGTTAAATCTTCTTAAGTATTTAAAATGTCTTGCATTGTTTTGGGGGATGGCATGTTGCGTCAGACCTGATTTTGATTAAAAAAATAAACTGCTAACATCTTCTATTCACTGATGAAAATAAACCCATGTAAGTAATCGTGATGCATCAAGATATGGAATTGAACTGAATCGTTGACATAATAATTAAAATTGAATCGAAATGAAGAAAAAGCAGTGTGAGTCTCCCAGTCTAACCATCCATCACCACCCTTCTTCAACGTAAACCCGACACATCTACCTCTCCCGTCATTTGAGCAGTTCTCCATTCATCTTTCCTTTGGGCCCTTAAATCCTTCTTCTCGCTGACCCAAATCACATGACCTGTTTATATGTCGTGCACAGGTCAAACCCATTTCCCCCACATGGTGCCTCCTGGAGCATGCTGGGTTAAATGGAGGTTTGTGTGAACATCTGCTCCGCTGATTGATAACCTGCAAGTGTTAAAATGGTTTTCCTCGTCCTGGGTTTTATGTGTGCATGCTCACGTTTAGAGGAGGAAAATAGGTTTCTTATAAATAAACAGCTTCACTTGTGTATAATTATCAGTGCACTCATACAGAACTCTTAAAAGATTACAGAGCTGTGGAAAAGGTTTTAACATATTCTTCCTCTATAAGGCTCTTGGGCTGAATCACCGATGATTCACAGCTTCTGCATTTATGCTAAAGTGATCAACTTCAACACTGACTCACAGACAAGTGTGTTTTACCAGAGCTCTACATTTAAGGTGTGAATAGAAAAGTTTTGTGGATTTGGAAAAGGCGTTTGACCGCATCCCTAGAGGGCCCTGTGGGGGGTACTCCGGGAGTATGGGGCACCAGGCCCTCTGATACGGGCTGTTAGGCCCCTGTATGACCGGTGTCAGAGCTTGGTCTGCATTGACGGCAGTAAGTCGGGCTCGTTCCCAGTGAGAGTTGGACTCTGCCAAGGCTGCCCTTTGTCACCGATTCTGTTCATAACCTTTATGGACAGGATTTCTAGGTGCAGCCAAGGTGTGGAGGGCATCCGTTTTGGTGGCCTGAGGATCAGGTCTATGCTTTTTGCAGATGATGTGGTCCTGTTGGCTTCATCAGAACGTGACCTTCAGCTTTTGCTGGAACAGTTCGCAGCAGAGTGTGAAGCAGCTGGGATGAGAATCAGCTCCTCTAAATCTGAGACCATGGTCTTGATCCGGAAAAGGGTAGAATGCCTTCTCCGGGTCAGGGACGAGGTCCTGCCCCAAGTGGAGGAGTTTAAGTATCACGGGGTCTTGTTCACGAGTGAGGGAAAACTGGAGCGTGAGATCGATAGGTGGATTGGTGCTGCATCTGCAGTGATGTGGGCGTTGTACCGGTCTGTCGTGGTGAAGAGAGAGCTGAGTCAGAAGGCGAAGCTCTCGATTTACCGGTCGATCTACGTTCCTAACCGCACCTATGGTCACGAGCTTTGGGTAGTGACCGAAAGAACGAGATCACGGATACAAGCGGCCAAAATGAGTTTTCTCCGAAGAGTGGCTGGGCTCTCCCTTAGAGATAGGGTGAGAAGCTCGGTCATTCGGGAGGGGCTTGGAGTAGACCCGCTGCTCCTCCACACTGAGAGGAGCCAGTTGAGGTGGCTCGGGCATCTGGTCAGGATGCCTCCTGGACGCCTCACTGGTGAGGTTTTCCGGGCACATCCAACCGGGAGGAGACCTAAAGGTTGACCCAGGACACGGTGGAGGGACTATGTCTCTCACCTGGCCAAGGAATGCCTTAAGATTTCCCCCGGAGGAGCTGGCCCAAGTTGCTGGGGAGAGGGCCCCCGTGACCCGACTCTGGATAAGCGGATGAAAATGGATGAATGGATGGATATAAAGGACTACCTCCATTAATGTTTGCATTGCTCAGTCCTAAGCGCTAATGTATCAAGGACGTGCTAAATGCATGGGCATATGTGAACACAGATGCTTGTGTATGCTAATGTGTTTGCGTCTCTCACCTGTGTGATCTGTGGGTGGGTGCATTTGCTGTTGATGCCGTTCTGCTGTTGGTTCTCTGAGAGGGTGCAGTGTTGCTTGAGGGTGCAGCGGTTCTCTCCTTTGCACCAAACACACCCAAACAGTGGGTCTGCTTTCAGACACAAACCGCAGCTTCCACGCTGGGCATCACACTTGTACAGGTGGACTGTTAGGGAGAAAGAGAGGAGGAGGACAGAAGATAATGACATCAGAACAGAGGAGAAACAAACACCCTCAAGGCATAAATCCAAATGCAGGTAAAAGTATTTTGTACAAACTCCACCATAAGATCAGACGGCTAAGATCTTATTTTCTTTATCAATCATCATCATCTCTGTTCTCCTGTTCCCTCCTACCCTGTCTCACTGAGTTCTCCTAATGCTGCCTCCTGCCTCTCGTCAACCACCACACATTTAACGTATCTCCATAGCAACAGACCAGCCATTTTCTTTTTAATTGCCATTAGACGAGCGTGTAAAGTGCCCATCAAAAAATAAAAATAAAAAGCCCTGGGAGATGCTTCCCCCGCAGGCAAACACAGGTAGGAGGTGGTTTGAAGAGTGTTCTGTATTTCAAGCATCTCCTTCTTTCTATGCAACTTTTTTGTTGCTTCTTTGATTCTACACTAATGCTGAAGGATATGTTTTGTAGACAACATTAGACTCAAACACGTGTACACAACACTTTGCAAGCTTTACCTTGCGGCAAAGCACTATTGTGGCATATAATACACACTAACAATACATTTGGTGAGCTCAGCTTCCCTGCCTTTGGTGAAAGTAAGCTGGAAGCTCGTTGGAGAACTACAACCCCCAGCATGCTGATGCTTTCTTGCTGCAGCATGAATCACTTAAGAGTGGAGGATTGCCATTGGCCAAACTGAACAAGCTCAGCAGCAGAATGCCGAATACTTAAATTCTCTGTCGTGAAGTGTCATTTCACAGATTCACAAGTAGATGAGTTATAGAAAGAAAAACACACACAAGTGGAGCAACACTGTGCACATACATATAGACCAGGACAGTAAACTGGCCATTCTTGCAGAGACTGATTATTCTGGCTAAGATAGTAACTATAAAATGTGTTAACATGTTGGATCTATGCCAGTAGGGTAAAAACAAAACAAGGGGCAAAGGCAGGGGTGACAGAGACAAATCGACTGCCCTGCTCCTAGCGTGACGTGGACAAAGAAAATAAAGGATCCAGTGAAAGGGAAATCGCGAGACGAGAAAGGAAAGGCTATTTAAAGATTTGGAAGAGTGATGTGGAAGACAGATGGGATGAGAGACCGGCATAGGGGACCAAAAAATAAATAAAAAAGGATGCGGTAAAGTTAACCGCTCTTCATGGCAAAATCAGGGAATGGATGCTTCACCTCAGCACACCACCCCCTGTTGCCATGGAGACAGGCTCCAAGGGCAACAATAGGGAGGCTGCAGCTTTACTGTGCATGTTTAAGTGAGAGTTTGCTAGAGTCTACATGTAGTAAGCGTGCTAGTGAGCAAATTCAAAAACACATCGTCAGCGTGCGAGTGCACATGAGTGCTCGCGCCTCTCTGAACGCTCACCTTTGTTGTGGGCGGGGTTGTCGATGCTGAAATCTCCGTTCCAGATGACGGTCAGTTCTACGGGAAGACTGCTCATCTCCATCCCATCATAGAAATACTATAACCATGGCAACCATAGAAGGGGAAGAGCCAAGGCAGAAAACACGAGAGGGAGAATATTTTATTTACATGTTCAAACAACTTGCATCGCGATCCTATCAACACAAAAACTCACCATCATCATCAGGTGGCTACACACACTGAATAACCATATTATGCAAAACACACACACACACACACACACACACACACACACACACACACACACACACACACACACACACACACACACACACACACACACACACACACACACACACACACACTACACACACACTACACACCAGAGTGTTAAAAGATGAGATTATTTTCAATTGGTTCTGTAACATTAGCAGCATGAAGAGTCGGTGCTAGAATCATACTTTTCTGCTAAATTACAGTTTCCCTCCTTCACAGCTCAATCAAAGTACAATGTTCGCAACGTACTGTGATTACACACACACACTCACACACACACACACACTTAGAATGATGAAGATAGACAGGAAGATGGGATGTTATTGTATCAACAGACGATTAGCATCAGGACCAGCAGAAAGGGCTTTTTCAGCTCGCTGTCAACACATTATTCAGTCGGCCCATGGAGCATCAGAGGGAAGACAAAGTTAGAATCTCATTTCATCTATTTGCTTTTTATCTGCAAAAAATAAACTTCCTTAGCTGTTATCATGGTGGGTGTAAGGCTGTCTGCAGGAGATTGTAAATATTTAGTGATAACTTTTATTGGATGGTTTATAGAAACAGGAGGCTGTTGTAGAGCTGAGCGATGATGATGCATCATAGAAGCTCGCTCTCGTGCACACACAGCCTTCTTACCGATGTGTTTTGACACTGCACCGAGGAGCTGTTGAAGCGAAGGGCCGGAACTCTGTGCTCATTTCCTTGGATGGTTAGGAGACATTCGTACCCCCTCTGTCCGGACTGGGGCTGGGGGAGGTTCTTAGCTCTCAGGGTGATGGGCTTCACCACGTTCACTGGCACCAGTATCCTTTCTGCAGGCAGCAACTGGGGACATCCCTGGAATATGAATACGAAAGGTGGGTCACAGTTTGAATGCATAATTAATATTAAATATTAGGCTTATTGCACTCTGCACTTCTGTGTTATTGCAAGTTTTAATGTCCACAGTCAAAACCACCACTCCATTTAATAATTCAGTGTGAGAATAGGCAAATGTTTCAGAGGAGAATTCAGTCAGACGTTTCCTTTACGTGCTTCTTATGTGATGTAATCAAACCAATTAGTTCAGAAACCGCTTTTTATGGCTTTTACTTAATGATTATTATGATTGAATGCACCTAAATCTTTGAAATGACACAAAAATACAGAGAAATTTTTAATAAGTGCATTCCAAGACAGATTAAAAGCTACTTGCTGTTTAACAAAATCATTAAAAAACTGACACTTTGGTGTGTATTCACTGATGTCAACAACTTCATAATTTACATCATCGGGTATGACAGACATGCTGCGGTACTTCACAAACCACTGATTTCAATGAGATAGCCACTTAACTGTAGGTCTTTTGTGCTTTCATTTGTGTTTTGTTTTCCTGCTGAATTAAGATCAGTCTCTTAGACAAGTTCATATCCAGAGAGAGAAGGGCCAGTTCAGGTGGTACTCTACTGCCATTTCCCTCAGGCGGAGTATCATTTATACCATCCACAGGACACTTACGTTGAGCTCATCCAAATCATTAGTTGTATGTTAGAGGTTTCTTGTTTTCCACATTTGAGGCTAATTTTTAATCTGAATCAACATCTGGCTGGTAAAACATTTTTGATATCTGGCTGGTAAAACATTTTTGATATAATGATAAATCAAAATTTTTAATATTTCCCTTGAATGTTTAGTACAAAATCCACTGAAACCACAAATCCCACATGCAAAAGCATCTCACAAGGAAACAGGTGAGCCTCATTTGATGTGCCGAGTTCACGTAACCATTGCAGAAGGTCAAGTCTGACCTTCTCAGGTAATTCATTCAACTGTATTTGTTTTTGAATCTGGACTGTTTAAATTCTGGGTTTTAGATTTTTATTGATAAACAGGTTTATGTTTATGTATTTGGCAGACGCTTTTATCCAAAGCGACTTACAATGTATAACCTATAGGGCATGTTGTGATCTGTGGGGGAAACCGGAGTACCCGGAGGAAACCCACGCATGCATGGGGAGAACACGCAACTCCACGCAGAAAGGCCGCAGCCGAGTTTTGAACCTGCGACCTTCGTGTTGTGAGGCAACTGTGCTAACCACTGCGCCACCATGCAGCCCAAACAGGTTTTGGTGGCCTGCAGCAAACGGAGACAAGATTAGCATAAGACTATTGTTAATATTTTCTGATGACATATCTTGAAAAAAGGTGCACATTTCTGGTTGAATATTGTGACACAACATATCTGGAAGAAAATGTGAGATTTGTGTTTCAAAGTTTTAAATTTTGGCTACTCATTAAATTGAATAAATGTTTTGCATGACAAGTCAAAGTTGAGCTATTTGTAGATTAAACTGTGTGAGATTAACCAGAATAAGAGTGAGGAGCACCTTGAGTAGCAATTGGAGAACTACATTTAACAACCAATCAGTGAGGGTAAAAGAAGTGGCTAAATATAGAACACCTATGACTTGGCTGGAAGAGGAGCAGAAAAGGAAAGAAGAGATGAAGAAAGACACCAAAGATGAATGGAGAAGATAAAAGGACAAAGGGAAGAAACATGAAGCATGCTGGGAAACAGACTGACAGGCAAAAGTGAAAGGTGGAGGTGGCAGAGCAGGGTAAAGACAGTAAATAGAGAACGACGCTTCCCAAAGCACTTTGCTAAATGTTTCATGCTTTTCCCAAAGAGCAGTAGATAGGGACAGACAGGAAACCCGGCAGAATGAAAGAGAACAACAAAAGAACAGAGCGACTGAAAGTGGCAGAAACACCATTAAGCATATGTGACAGGGGAAGCTTTAGTAAGTCAAAGAGAGAAGGGGAACGAGGGAGACAGGAAAGAGAACAGATAAGAGGAGCCCCCTCACGGATGGAGCTGGGGAGGAGAGGGTGGGGAAGGTTCAAGCAGAGCACATGTTGAACTGTGTGATAACACTTGTTTGAAGTTCATTAAAAGCCACTTGATTGGGGAAGCTGAGTGAGTGACTGACTAGTGAGTGACTAAATCACGTGGTGGGGAGAGGGGAGTGCTCTGACACCATTCACAAAGTCATTATAGATAAATGACAGAGCGGCGGAGGAGAGGAAGGTGGTGGTGCATGCCTGTTTGCGCTTCCAAATCTCATTTTCCTAAGACTGATGGGTCATATTTGGAGAATAAAAATGAGTGGAAGAGCAAAGAGAGATGCCATCCATTTTTAATCATGTCTCCTCCAGTTAATACACTTGAACAATGAGTACAATAAATGAGATCCGGTTGGTGGAAATGAAGGCAGAGAAGGCACTAGAGTGTGACTTAGCACAGCAACTCGGTGGAGTCTTAAAGACACGGATCTATGCTGATAGCAGCATTAAAGGTGAGGCAGCAGAATTTCACACACATAAAGCTGCAAGTACCGTGCGTTGTGTGTGTGTGTGTGTGTGTGTGTGTGTGTGTGTGTGTGTGTGTGTGTGTGTGTGTGTGTGTGTGTGTGAACATCCATTGAAACACACTTTTTATGTAGAAATGTAAATTTGGAAGAAAAAACCAGTTAAAACCTTAAATGAAGTGTGTTTTAATAGATTTAAAACTTTTTAAAATAGTTTTAATCATATTTGTGGTCAGAATTAACTCAGCAGAGTATTAAATGTGACTCCACCCACCCAGAAACACATTAAACAAAGAATAAAGCACTAGACAACCGTGCCATTTATGTTTTGGAACAGTGAGCTAATGGCTAACTGGATGGAAGCTCTCTTGCTGAACAAGTATGAGAAAAATCAGCACCGCCAACTTTAAAATGTCTTCAGTATTAATATTTAAACCCTTTCCTTGAATTCTTTGCATTTATCATTTTGAATCAGAAAGTTTCAGGTCTGTTTAAACCAGCTGAGAAATGTTTGCATTGTAATGATATATATTTTGGCTAATTCGTGAGGATGTGAGAGGTGTCAGTCATTAAACTCGGCAACACCCCTATCCCCTCACAGCAGGGAGCACTGCTCATATTCTCACAATGATATATAATTAGGAGCACTAGGTGTCTATTTCTTGATCATTTCTGCCTGAAATTCAAATGAAAATGACTTCTGGAAGCTGCAGAGAAAGTCAAAAACACACACTGATAGTTTATATTGTATGCATGCAAACAGAGAGAAGACCAACGCCTTGGAATCCCACTAGAGTTTAAAAATAAACATCACAGCCTGACAACAAATCAAACATTCATCTGTCTTTATTGCAGCATGTCCAGGGATGGAACATGTCAATATGTAAATGCTAACTGTTCAACTGGCAACAAACATTTACAAATTCATGAACATCATCCATGTTCCCCTTCACTCAAAATGTACCTAGTTTGACTTGCTACTAATACCAGTCAGTAGTCCTATATATTTCTGTATCACTCACGCACGCACGCACGCACGCACGCACGAACGCACACACACACACACACACACACACACACACACACACACACTTTTATTACCCTCACACACCAATCTAATCGGTCTAACTTTAAAGCAGACCACGCTAACAAGCCATTAACCTACATTTGTGATTTGTACACAAACCAATAAAAGCCATGAGAAAAGGAGCAAACATGTAACACTTCTGTCATCATAAGTAAAAAATTCACAAGAAACGTGGACATTTTTTGGGAGGAACCTATTTATTTTCTACTTGGCTGTTTCAACATGAAGTGATCAGACACATGATGCATATGACTGACCAGTGCCAGTTCTTCCTGAGGTCAAGTGGGTTTTAATGGTTTGGACAAACAGATGTTTATCTCCTCGTTGGCTAAATGTACTGTGTTGTTGGCAGTGATGCTTGGCGTAGTTGTTGAGATTTATCTGAATGTTATGCGGATGTCAGATGTTCTATTACGGTTTGTACAAGCTCAACAACCACATATATTTATCTATATATTTACCTCTGTAAGTATAAACACAACACATGCTGTATAAGTGTAAAAAGAGTAAAAAGAAATGACAAACAACATTTAATAAACAGGTTTTTCACTATAAATCCATTTTCAGCCGCTTATCCGCGGTCAGGTCGCGGGGGCAGCAGCCTAAGCAAAGAGGTGATCTTGTTCTTTCGGTCACTACCCAAAGCCTGTGACCATGGGTGAGGGTAAGAATGTAGATCGACCAGTAAATCGAGAGCTTTGCCTTCTGGCTCAGCTCTCTCTTAACCACGACAGATCGGTACAAGCACCAATTTACCTGTCGATCTCACGTTCCTTCTTTCCCTCACTTGTGAACAAGACCCTGAGACACTTAAACTCCTCCACTTGAAGCATGACCTCGTCCCTGACCTGAAGAAGGCAGGTAGGATTTTCACTAAAGGAGTAGAAACCAAGGCAAACCACCAAGGATTAATACAATATTTTGTACATCCTGGGCTGGAGGTTATGTGAATTAAGTTACATATCTAGGAGAAACTGTTATTACATAATAATAACTACAGTAATTATCATTTAGATTAATGCACAGCTATTTATAGATACACCTGACTGTCATAAGTTTAATGTATTGTACAGGTAAAATGGTAAATGGCTTGTTTTTGATATAGCACCTTCAAGGGTCCTACAATCACCTATGCACATACAAATTCACACACCGGTGGTGATGACCTACATCGCAACTGCCCTGGGGATCAACACTGGCACCACTGGTCTCTCCAACCACCAGCAGCAGGCAAGGTGGGTTAGTTGTCTTGCCCAAGCACACAACTGTGAGGCTAGGCTCAAACCTACAACCCTCTGGTCACAGGAAGGGCAATTAAAAGAATACTAAGCAGTTTTAGCTTGCTTTTAGCACCCTCTAGTGTCCATTTAGTAAAACCAAAAGTGAAACCTATCTCCTCACTCTGCGTTTGTTTTTAACACCTTAATCTAACTGCTGAAGTGTCTCCTCAGCCTTCATTCGTATCTACAGGAGCAGTTCATCACTGAATCAAACAAATCAGCTGTGTTCACGATCTAAAACATGCAGGAAACATGCTGGACGCAGACTGCAGTACTTGGCATGTCAGCTCCATGTTACTAAGTCCAGCAGAGGGCAACCCACCACTCTGAAGTTGCAAGTGTGACACTGGCCACAGGGCGGTGGGGTGTGAGTGACATTTCATTATCCCTGTAAAGCGTCATTTTAGCACATACTGGCTCAAGAAAATGACTTAAAAATATGAAAGAGTTGCATAGCATGCCTTTAACTCCTCTGCCATTGTCACCCCCCAAATCAAGCATTTCAAGGAGAACAGATGACACATCTATTCTAATAAATTAATAAACAAATTCAAGACTGACATGTAAATATATTTTACATCAGCACAACAGTAGGACTGGGGGATATGGCCTAAAATCTATTCCATGATATGTTGAGGATTTCACCTCAATAACGATAAATGGACAACAACTACAGGTATGCACAGAAACAAAAGTTGTCCACTAGATGGGGCTGTCACATGTATTACGCTGAGTCACATTTTTACTTGACTCAAGGTGGTACAGCTTCTTAAAGGGACATGAACGTTGCCAACTTGCACACCTCTTCATTTTTTATTATCAAATTTACTGACATGGGAATAATTATCCCGATAAGAGTCAGAATTTTGATAACGATACATTTTCTATTTATTGCCCAGCCCTAAGTGTGCAAAGTTTTAGGTCATCCTCAAACACACAAATGATTTAAACTAACCTGGGAGGGCAACTCTGAAGTGCCTTTTTTTCCCTCCACCTGAACCAATCCTCATGTAACCCTCTTATCTCTATTAAGGTAGCGCGACTCATGGTTGCGAATGACCACAGTCACCAATTCTTGTCATGTGTCTTGCCCATGTATGTCTGATCTCTGAATTGTGTGTACTGAAACTCTAATTTCCCTCTGGGACTAATAAAGTGTCTTTGATTTGATTTGATTTGAAACGGGTTATTTATACCAACAGAAGAACGATTTCTTCAAAAATAAAAGGGGTCGTTACTTCTTAGCCTGTGAAGTTTTTCAATTAAACTACTTTGACTGACTGGGGAGTTACAGGTGGAGCTAAGGTTGCAGATTTACGTCGTTCAAGTGAAAAAAAACCTTTGTGTTAATATTTAATTCCTAAATCTTTACAGAGTAAATTACAAATTAAATTTTGGTTGTAAATGAAGAATTTAAGCTGCACCCGTGTTTGTTCCTACCTGTGCATGTGAAGCCATTAATGTTAATGGCAAGGCTGTATTCAAGGCCTTGAACTAAATGTCTCGACAGAGTAGTACCTGTAAATAGCATGACTCATCATACCCACGATACAATCCCTGACTTTGAAAAAGTTGGCGCCTCGGCTTTTCAGGATAATTATCCTTCATTCTTGTTCCCAACTTGTTTTTCTCCTTTTATACATCGCCCAAAAGCAGTCGGCTTGATTCAGCCCATGCACACACCTCACTGACCCTTCTCATTTTTCTTGTCAGCCCTCTTCGCTGACTCTTGTCTCCACTCGTCTCTGACTCCCTTTCTTCTTGGGAACCTACTTAGATCTGATAATTAGAGACTGGTGGGAGGTGTGAAGGGTGGAGATAGGAAAAGTGACAGAGAGGGGGAAGCTGAATGGGAGCTGTGAATGTAAAAGCCCTTGGCATGGTTTCAAGCTAGGAGGGAGGGAGAGCGATGGCAAGAAAGAGAAAAAGGCCCGTAATTATAGCAGTGTAAGGTGTGAAGATGAAGAGGATCTTAAGTTTTTCTACACATACTCGCACACACACTGTGGTTACCAAAAGCTTCCCTGTCTCGGTTTTATCATATCCAACAGAGCCTGGGGCAAAAACACCCTCCTGCTTTCTGTTCACCCGCTCTACCCCTCTCTGCTACGGCTCTTCCTTTATCTCCCCACAGTCATTCCTCATCTTAAATTTTCCAAATTACTTTTTATTTAGTTTATCTTTCAAAAAATTGTTGTTTTACTCCCTAAGGCTAATCGTGATGAGCTACACTGTAGCCACAGCTGCCCTGAGCAGTAGCGGTTTTAGGCACGGGCAGACAGGGCAGTTGCCCGGGGTGGCATTTTTTCATGACACAAAAGGGGCGCACAAGCGTTGAGTAAAAAATAAAAAAGAAAGAAATCTGTGCCGCACCGAGGTTTTCTATTATCTGTCATATCACAGTGTCTGGATTGGAAACAGCAAGTTGGCGCCCCCTGCAGCTGCAGGCGCTCCTGCTGACTGAGAACGTTCACGTGCACCATGCGTGTATGAAGAAGGGGGGGGGGGGGGGGGGAATTCACCTCTGGGTCTTTCCCAAATGAAAGAGCGGGTAGGGGCTGAATCAACTGTATTAACATGGCTAAAGTCAATCACATCTTGATGTTCTTCCATTTAACGCACATTTCATTCATAATATCATAAACACAGGCCTATCATTCTTTCAGGTTTTTCTGAATTGTGTGAAATGGCCAAATAAAAAAAGGAAAAACAAAACAATTTTGTGGTCACCCACCCATCAAGGTCAAATTGTTTAGTCCTGACTAAAGGAAACTTACTGAGTCAAGAGCCAAACAGAAGAGATGAACATAAAAAGGCTAAAACCACCAGGTTCCCGATTCAGGAAAAAAAAAAGAAAAAAAGAGGAGAAAGATAAAGGTATGTACGCTCTCATGATGCATGTTTTACATTTTTTGAACGAGTTAACTGGGATTTTAACGGTTAAATTTGGTCAACTAATTGCTAACAGAGCTAATAGGGCTGAAATATTGAAACGAATATTCAAACGGTTCGAAAAAATTCCTTTGTATTTTCAAAAGGTTTGAAAAAATTCCTCCGTTTTTTACTGATTCAAACTAGGATTTGTTAAATGCTCGCTGCAGTCTGTGGCCTGCCTGAACAACAACAAACACATGTTGATCAAGTTCACATAATAATAAATAAAACAACTCTACAAGCAGAAGAAAACTCCCCAGTCACCACTAACTATCCTGTTTATTTATTGCAGATGGCTGCACTGATTATTTTTTACATGATTTGTTCTGTAAAAGTTGGCATTTTTGGTAGTCTACAGTTTTTTTATGTCAGTTTAAATTACAATTTCAGAGGCAATTCTTAAATATTATGGATCATGATAAAGATCTATTAGAGATCTACCCCAACTTTTGGACTGCTCTGCCAGTCACTG
This sequence comes from Nothobranchius furzeri, assembly GCF_043380555.1. NCBI lineage: Eukaryota > Metazoa > Chordata > Actinopteri > Cyprinodontiformes > Nothobranchiidae > Nothobranchius > Nothobranchius furzeri. The sequence continues at coordinate 47,120,030 of NC_091741.1, read as the reverse complement.
TGGCTTAAGCTGAGAGGAGCTTTTCAAAACTTGATCAAGTCATACCTGAGGTCAACTATGTTTCAGGGGCGGCTCACTAACCTGGCTCTGATTAGTATCAATCACTAAGTAGGGGAGCAGATTTCATATGATGACATTATTGATGACGTTGCATGAAGGTTAGGTTTTAATTTTAGTTTGTCTTTTCTGTTCTAAGTGCAATGCTGTAGTGATTATCTTTAGTTTGTTATGTGTGAAACATTTTTGCTATTTAGAATATTTAATATATATTATGTTCATATATTCTTAATATTTAGTTAGTTTAGTTGTTTTTGTATATTTGATTCTATATATTTTGATACAGTATATAATGTATATTGCTTTACATTCTGACAACTTCATAGTAATTAATGTAAATATGTGCAACTTAGAAAAATGAATGTTCAATAGTCGTTCTAATAAAACATGACTGTTTGTAGAAAACATGCGTGTGTTCGTGCAGGTGGGGTGGGGGGAGGGTCACAAAGGGGGCCTCGCCCGGGGAGTAATTCCATGTAGAACTGCCACTGGCCCTGGGGCACACTGACAGCAGTCAGTATTTATTCTAAGAAATAACCAATTTAATTCAAACACAACTATTAAAGTAGAAGAATGACGCAACATTCTTCAAAAGGTGGACTCAGCTGTAAAAGGTTTTGTAGGATAATCCCAGGTGTAGTTTAGCTAGTGTACAACCATTGAATGTAAACTTCTACTTTTAGTTTATGTCCCTTTTCTTTACATTTACCTTTTTGTTTGTGCAAATATATTATCGACTCTTCTAGTTTGCACCATACGACATTGATTTGTCTATGAATCAAAGTAAAACACTTCCCTCTACCATTCCTGTCTAGTACTGGCGGAGAACAGCCATTACCGTTGGCATTTAGCTCCTATAATAAAATTATCTTGATCACTTGATCAATAAATCCCTGGTAAATAAACTCAAGAACATTGATGACCAGAGTACAGTCAATGAGGTAAATAATGGAGAGAGCAGGACGCAGCATGAACTAGGAGGTAGACACTAATATTTTTGTGTTTTGTATCTAACTGAATATATTAGGGGAAGATTTGGCAGCAGCTCAGGATATGAACATGCTGAGTTGTAGACAGGAGAAGAAGAAAGGGAAATATCCTCCTGTGGTTTTCATCAGACAAAGAGAAGAGGAAGTATACCCAGTTTCATCACTTTCTCCTGTGTGGATGGGTGGTTCAGTCTGAAAATGAGCTAAATATGCAGGCGAATAAACAACGTCCAGCAGATAAACAAGCTGAAACTAGTGAAGAGAAACTGCCAGCTATTTCCTGCATGCATGGTTTGTTGGTGAGACAGAATGACAAAGTCCTTGAGACGTGGGGAGGACAAAGAGGGATGTGGCCTTGGTTAATGTGCCAACATGCAAATGTCTGATCCTTGTGCCCGTGTCTTTGCTGGCATGAATAAAACACCCAGGCGAGGCTCTCACCGCACCCTGCAATGCATGCTAACAACAAGCTCAACCAGTAGGGACCTAATGCGGAGTTCAGGGATTATTGAAATTACTGTCTGAAATCTCTTAATTGTAATAGTACACAGAAATCCATCAGTCGTCTCATGTCACTGACCGATAAAGAGCCTTTTGTGAAATTTAGGATGGATTCTGTGTGTGTGTGTGTGTGTGTGTGTTTCAAAGTAGCATCTAAAAGTCTGGCAGCAGATACATCACCCTGGATTTGAGGGGTTAATTAAAGGCAAATTGAAACTCATTAAGCCCGCATTGCACCTGCTTTTTAAATCCTACTTTCTTTATTTGTGGTCTTCTTCTAGTGTGCAACACAATAGGAGGGATTCACACATTATTAACCTGAGTCAATATTGACCACCAGCATCTGGCTAATTGGAAACCTGCAAAGACTCATGTTTGGGTCTAAGTAAGCAGACGGTTCAACTGGATAATCAAACTACAGAAAAAGAAAATGATATGTTCTGTGCAGGTTGAATGGCTTGGGAGGGGAAATGGGTGGAAGAATAATACAATTGAGGGCAGACTGCTCATCAAAGGAAGCAATCTGACTAAGCTTGTCCCTGCTCGTCCTGCAGTATCTGCCAACCCAGACACAAGTACCAGTGATCTCCATCAGCGCTCACCTCAGGCTACGATTACCAGGCCACTAACGCTCTGGAAAACCTTCCTTCAGAAAACTACCGTGAACTGGAACAGTACAGGGATCAAACTCCGGGGCAAACACAAATATACTGTTCAGAAACACGCAGAATTGTAAATACTGAAACTACTGTACCCAAAGGCCAAAACAACTAGCAAAGATCTCAAACTTCCTTGACCTCGTGGCATTTTTATATAAAAAGGCTCTTGATCACCTTCTGAAATTTTGGAGGTGGCCGGGATGGAGAATGAACCTCATCCAGCTTGTCCTCTGCAGCAGAGCAGCCTAATTACAGTGGGCTGTGCTTCGACGGGAATAGACTGCCTGCCAGCATTATTGATAATTCACAAAGAGTAAGCTGTTGTGGGGAATAGGGCTGGGCACGTGGAAATGACTCAGTTTTATTAGCTTCCACTGCACTTTGATGTGCAGGCGTAAGTGAGACATGCCAAGAAACTCCTGCCAGATGGAAGCACCACAGCTAAAAGGTGACTCAATCCTTTTGCACAACTCGTTTGGCACATGAAATCTAAAAAGACAGATATTAGTCCCACTGAATGAAGTATTGAGCTGATTCTCAGCTAGCAGAGCTGAGCGTATGAAGAGGCAGAGATGGACTGTTTCTGTCTGAATTAGCTCAAAAACAGAACATGTTCTCTTCTACAGTGAACAGGTTAAATTACTAAACCCACCTCAGGCTTCTTGACTCTCCCCTCCTGGAAGGAACAGGTGCGGGGGTCGTGGGTGCAGTCGTGTCTGTATTTGCACCAGTGGCACTGGTAGGGACTACTCACACAGGACAAACACCTGCAGAAGACCAGATGTTTCTGTTACTAATAGAAAGTATAAAGAAACGATTTCCATCATTACAAAGGGGTTAGAACAGCTTCTAAATGTTCATTCTAGGATTAAGATGTGGGAATATTGAAACAAATCCGACAAGGAGACAAGGACTCACGACTTGTGGACACTGCAGTTGTAGAAAACAAAGCTGGTGTTGGCAAATGCCAGGCCCGTCTCCTTGGATTTGAGATAGAGCTGCACAATCTGGTGGTCACCTAAACAAAACATCAAAAACAAAAAAGAGCAGTTCATCATATAAAGGAAGACAATAAAAATAAAAATAAACAAATGCTAAATGGTATGACCGGTGTCAGAGCTTGGTCCGCATTGACGGCAGTAAGTCAGGCTGGTTACCAGTGAGAGTTGGACTCCACCAAGGCTGCCCTTTGTCACCGATTCTGTTCATAACCTTTATGGACAGGATTTCTAGGCGCAACCAAGGTGTGGAGGGCATCCGTTTTGGTGGCCTGAGGATCAGGTCTCTGCTTTTTGCAGATGATGTGGTCCTGTTGGCTTCATCAGAACTTGATCTTCAGCTTTCGCTGGAGCGGTTCGCAGCCGAGCGTGAAGCAGCTGGGATGAGAATCAGCTCCTCTAAATCTGAGACCATGGTCTTGAATCGGAAAAGGGTAGAATGCCTTCTCCGGGTCAGGGATGAGGTCCTGCCCCAATTGGAGGAGTTTAAGTATCTCGGGGTCTTGTTCACGAGTGAGGGAAAACTGGAGAGTGAGATCGATAGGCGGATTGGTGCTGCATCTGCAGTGAGGCGGGCGTTGTACCGGTCTGCTGTGGTGAAGAGAGAGCTGAGTCAGAAGGCGAAGCTCTCGATTTACCGGTCGATCTACGTTCCTACCCTCACCTATGGTCATGAGCTTTGGGTATGTTTATGTTTATGTATTTAGCAGACGCTTTTGTCCAAAGCGACTTACAAGTGATAATCGGCATGTTGCCCTTAAGGCTAACAACAACAACAACAACAACATTGACATCAGTCATGGAGAGTAGGGAACAAGGAGTGGACGGTAGAGGGGAGGGACGGGTGCAGGGAGGGTGCTACTTAAAGTTAAAGTTAAAGTCCCATTAGTTGTCACACACACAGGTAAGTGTGCGAAATTTATTCTCCGCATTTGACCCATCCCCTGGGGGAACGGTGAGCTGCAGACAAGCCACACTGGGGAACTATTTCGTGGTTTAACCCCCCAATCCAACCCCTTAATGCTGAGTGTCAAGCAGGGAGGCATTGGGTCCCATTTTTTCAAAGTCTTTGGTATGACCCGACCAGGAATCGAACACCTGATCTCCCAGTCTCAGGGCGGACAGTCTACCACTAGGCTGCTGAGAAAGGTCTTAAGGTTTAAGAAAGGTTTAAGAAGATGTTCTCTGAAGAGCAGGGTCTTCAGGAGTTTCTTGAAAATTGAAAAGGAAGCCGCAGTTCTGGTAGTGCTTGGAAGGTCATTCCACATTTGTGGAACGATGCATGAGAAAAGTCTGGATTGTCCTGAGCGTGGTGTAGGCACTGCTAGCCGACAATCCTGTGATGACCGGAGCGGCCGGGCCGAGACGTAAGCCTTTGCAAGAGGATTCAGGTAGATGGAAGCCGTACCATCTCTGACTTTGTATGCTAGTGTTAGCAATCTGAATTTGATGCGTGCAGCTAGCGGTAGCCAGTGGAGCTCAATGAACAGAGGGGTGACGTGTGCTCTTTTTGGCTGATTGAAGACCAGACGCGCTGCTGCATTCTGGACCATTTGAAGAGGTCTCACAGTACAGGCTGGAAGACCAGTTAGAAGGGCATTGCAGTAATCGAGGCGGGAGATGACAGTAGATTGCACCAGGAGCTGGGTGGCATGTTGTGTTAGGTATGGTCTGATCTTTCGTATGTTATACAGCGCAAAGCGGCATGAACGAGCAACAGAGGCAACATGGTCTTTAAAGGTCAGGTGTTCATCAATCACAACACCCAGATTTCAAATTGCCTTTGAAGGAGCCAGAGATAGGAAGTCATTTTGGATTGAGATATTGTGCTGTATGGATGGTTTTGCTGGGATGACAAGTAGTTCATTTTTTGAGAGGTTGAGTTGGAGATGGTGGGATTTCATCCATTTTGATATGTCAGAGAGACAGTTTGATAATCGTGCAGAGACAGTGTGGTCGTCCGGTGGAAACGACAGATAGAGCTGGGTGTAGACCAGGGTAACTGGGTAGTGACCGAAAGAACGAGATCACGGATACAAGTGGCTGAAATGAGTTTTCTTCAAAGAGTGGCTGGGCTCTCCCTTAGAGATAGGATGAGAAGCTCGGTCATTCGGGAGGGGCTCGGAGTAGACCCGCTGATCCTCCACATCGAGAGGAGCCAGTTGAGGTGGCTCGGGCATCTGGTCAGGATGCCTCCTGGATGCCTCCTTGGTGAGGTTTTCCGGGCACGTCCAACTGGGAGGAGACCTAAAGGTAGACCCAGGACACGGTGGAGGGACTATGTCTCTCACCTGGCCAGGGAATGCCTTGGGATTCCCTCGGAGGAGCTGGCCCAAATGGCTAGGGAGATTGAAGTCTGGGCCTATAGCCTTAGGCTACTGCCCCCGCGACCCGACTCCGGATGAGCGGATGAAAATGGATGGATGGATAAACAAATGCTGTCATTCTTTTTTAGAATTTCCTTTCCCCAGTTAAGCAGAAACATCTTGAAGCTACAGGTGATCCTTCTGTTGCATTCTCAAAGGCAACACCTTAAATGGTTAGGAGACTACTTCTAAAGACTCATTCGGTTAAGGCTCCCTGTTCATGCAGCAAAAACCCAAAAGTTGGTGCAGACGGATTTCCCCTGGGATGGATGGCATTCCCAGTGAAATCTCTTTGAGGATATCTTTGACAAGGTAAAGGGAGAACAACATGAAATACCTACCATGCGTGTGTGTTTTTGTATAAATGGATGTGCATATGAGCTCATCTGTGTTTCATGTGTCCTTTTGTCTGGCTCTAATGAAGGAGTTCATGTTTAATTCAACAGCACATCCACACGTCTACCTGCTCTTTTTCTCCACCACCTCTGTAGCTCTCCCTCTCGATCCTACTATCTTTACCCACAGGTCCCTTCTCTTCCCTCCACACTTACTCCTTCTCCCTCGTGTCTCTCTCCATCTCTCTAACAAAGAAGGAATCATTCATCAATCACAGCAAAGTGCCGCTGACAAAGGATCTGTCCTAATTAGGCCACCTAAATGTTACCTTGAAGCCTGCTAACACCATCCGTCCCTCCCTCTCTTCTCACTCCATCTGTCGTGTGTTCCTTTCTCTCTTTAAACTGAGCTTGGACTAACAAATACTGGTAAAACATGAAAGACTCAAGCATGTTCCTCCTTAAACCAGTTATAAGTATATATATTGTTTGGGAGTAGAGATTTATATGTGTGTGTGGGTTTGCTGTATGTATTAACACATCTATGTTTGCATGACGGCAGCATTAGCAGATTTACGTGTGGCCAACATGGCAAACAGTGAACAAATGTTTATAATTCCCCAAAACACACTCAGCTGTCCTGTTAGCCGTGTACATGAGCACCGCCTGTGGATTACTTTGTTGTCCATTTGTTTATTACAGCAGAGCGAGTGAGAACCCTCCATCCTTTGGGGTGAAACAAACGAATGAAAGAAAACATAAATATATTTTATGTGTACAGCTGAGAGTCGGGCGATCTCAGCAGTGCTGCATTAAAAACCATCTCACATCCATTTTCTTCTTTGGGATCAAATGCCTTAAAATGTTACAACAGATCCCTCTGTTCTTTTTCTCTTTTCAGAACGTTAGATTTGAATGTGGACTTGTGTGGCTCAAAGGCACGCGGGCAGAGATCAGCTTCACTAACTCCAGAGAGAAGACGGAGGAAACTAAACACTAACCCCACAGAAAACACCTGATATTCTCTGGTTTGTACTGCGTCTAACAAGTCACATGACTTCATCTGGATCAGAGCCACATGAGGCAGGAAGTTAAGTAACAACAGACTAATAACGGATGCTCATTCATTTACTAAACACGTCCCAAGGCACGGCTCCAAGGCCTGCTGATGACAACGAGAAGATAAAAATTCACACAGCACTTATTGCCCCGAGCCTATCACGAGACAGCGTGAAAGTGGCTGTGTGTAAAAAGCAGGTATGTTTGTGTTTCACAAGTGCTGATGACTGTTTAGGACAGCAGCGTTTGGTGTAAAACCAACCTTGATTTCTTAAGTTTTGCTTCCAAACAGCCAGACCATCTCTCGATCAGCAGTTATCCAGGATGTTAGGTCTTTTTTGAGCTACTTTCTGTTTAGTCAGCATGCCCAACTATGACAGCATGATACAAAGTGAATAAAACTGAAAAAACTGGACAAGTTGAAGAGTAAGGTTTAAAAAAAAACGCTCTCCAGCAAATGCTAAATATGTGAAAGTTTTGTTTTTACGTAGCAGAAAAAGATAATCACACAAGACCGCCATGCTTTAGTTTAGCTAGATTTTCAGCAAGTAATGCTTTGAAAACCACCTTGTTTATGCTAAAATACTATTTTACATCATTTTCATCTTCATTATGCAAGCATGAGATAAAAGGCCAACACAGTGAGACAGCTTCACTGTAATCTGTCTGTCTTCCTACCTTTGTCCACAATAATGCGTGGCATTTCCTTTTCAGCAGGGGAGGAGCACTTGATCCGGTTTCCTTCTACCAGGCCGTTCATGTCGGCCAGGTCCTCAAAGGTGCAGTTGACACCTGCTGAAAGTTCTGGGACATTGTGGGCCTCCAGTACCAGCTGTTGCAATGAAAGGAAATGAAGATGTGTCATTTATCTCAAACCCCTAATACAATCAATATAACTTCTACATTAAATATAGCAAAAAACGACCAACAAAGGGAAATAAAGCATATTGAAGTTCCAGGTGCACTTTAGTTTGGTTTTGCACATCAGTTATCCAGCTGCAGTGACAACACCCATCAGCTCAACTGTGGCGGCAATTTTTAAGAAGAGTGAAGATGATTGCAGAGCCGCTGTAGGCTGTTGCTATAAGTCATTGAATAAACGATTACACAAAAACCAATTTACATAACACCATTTAGGATGGCCACACCTATTCACCCAACATTTCTGGCTTTAAGGGGGGAGATGCTAGTTAGGACAAAAAGTTTTGAAAAATCATACAAACAAAAGATTTTGCTGGAATTTAAAGGTAGAGAATATCAGATGACTGAAGCAAAAAGCCTGACCAAAGATATAAAAACTCAACCAATAAATCAGTGAACACACGAGCATCCAGGTGGCTGGACTGCTAGGGAACAGGATGACTACAGGAAATAAAAAATGCTAATGTTCCCTCTCTATTTGGAAATGCTGCGTTGGCTCTCTCAGCACCTTGGGATGAATGGCCTCAGGTGAAGTGCGAGAGGGTTAAAAAGGATAACTGTCCTTGAATAAACAAAGAGGTGGTGGTGGAGAAAGGTGGAGTGGGGTCAAGATGAAAATATCGAGACTGATGGAAAAACCCATCTGCACAGGGGTGTCGGCCAAAACATCGATTAGAGGCGTAGTTATGTGGTGTTCTTGTGAAGTGATGCTAAAATCTGCCTGATCAGCAGAGGAAGGCTGGCCTGCACTGTTTTATATGGCTGTTTAATGAGAAAAGAGCTGCAGCAGAGCCAACGTCTTTACAGCATCCATGGACAAATGCTACCCCACTCTTTCCATCTTTTACTTGATTTGATTTTCCATTTAAAAAGTCATGTTGTCCAACCATAAACAGCAAACTCTAATGTAACTGCTTGAGTCTTTCTCTCTGCTTCCAACACTAAATATTAATCAGAAACACAGAATCGAACATCTTCAGAGCCCTTGCACCATTTTTATTGAACACATTCAATAAACAACATCAGTGGAGAATCTAAATCTGGTTAGGTTATGGGAATAACACTCCTCCTCATCTTTGCAGATACATATTTATTAACATAAAGGTCAAGAAGCAGCTCTTTTGTGTTTGAATGAAGCCTCTGCCCCGATTCAGCTGGGTGGCAAATGTGTGCAAAAAGGTTAAACACTCAGCAACACTGCACACAAACACCCATGAATATCATTAGAATGATGCTGAGCTGTGATGCTGACAATCAGCATTTCACGTTTGACCCTCTGAGGAACTCGCACGGAGCGCAGTCATGCCGGCTTTGCACAGGTATAAATATTCTTATATTTAAAATTTCCAGCCATTTCCAAAAGATTATTCCACAGCAAATGAAAAATCATAAGGTGACACCACTTACTGGTGGTTAGGTCAAAGCGATCTTCATAACATTCGGAGTTATGAATCATCTTTCAACCGAAAGCTTTAAAATACGTTGAATAACTTTGCAATTTCAGGGTAAAAAATGACATTAAACCAAATAAAATCTGGTGCTAGAAATAAATATGTGCCTCTAAAAGCGGCTTTTAAAAAAAATGATACGAATGTTTGTTAAACTGTTTTTAAAATTCGTGCAGGGAGACATTTTCATTGCAAAGGGTCAAAGCTCCATGTCGGCTAATCGATAAAGTAAAAGAAGAAATCTCTAATTTTGGCAGCTGCTTCAGAATAAAATGTCCAGGGGGTGAAAGTGCTTTCATAAAGGTGCCAAGACTCATAAAAACAAGCTGAACTGTGTGCTGTTAATGAATGCTGACATTTGTTTGGAGAGTATTTCATGACTAAAAGTTGCGAGGTCAGGATGTGAAGGATGGGTTTTGGCAGGCGGTAGAGTGATATGAAGCGGGATTAAAGCGTTAACACGTCTTCTCGATAGTACTTAGTGTGTAATTACGTTGTATCACAAATGATGCTTGAGAGTGTGATATTGCCGTGTTGCCAGACGAGTGTCTCACTCGCAGCAAAATCTGCCATCACAATTTACGCGACTAAAACAAACACTTGTTTGCTTGTCAGAAGTGTTTTTTCCAACAAAAGAAACAATTAAATTCAATAACTGCTAATTTAGAGTTTGACCATTTTTCATCTTTTAAGTTGTGCAAAGAGAACTCGGTAAATGACGGAGTGTAGCTCACTATGTTATAGATGAACATAATTGTGTGATGGGAAGTTTGTGATGTGGTGCCGCTCTACAAAAGGTTTCTCTTTCACTGGAAATGATGGGAGGATTTATTTTTACCCACTCACCGTGACGCTAAACTGGGAAACTGATATGTTGTTAGGGTGGACGCTGAGACGCACACACTGCTTGATGTCTGAAGCAAAGCGACGGGGTTCTGATGAGCGCTCACATTTCTCCTTTCTGGTGCACCTGAAAAAAAAAAAAGGAGGCGGGTGTTATTCACGGTTGACAAATACATGCATCCGCATGCACCTGGCAACCTGAGCTGGGCTACTTGTTGGGATCTGGGGAACAAGGAATGTCCTGGTGTTCTCAAACAGGTGGCGTTAGAAACATTTATCATATTTCCTCCCTCTGGCAGCGCACCAGCGGTCAGTGAATGGAAGCCCAGTCACTACAGGGGTTGGGAGCAGGTACATTTAAAACAAAGGTTGCTTTATGTGTGGAAGTAGAGCCAGCCCGCTGGGAAAAGGGTAGCCATGGGCTTTGTGCAGCCATCTTAATGACTGGCATTTATGGGCAATGCCAAATCCAGGTGGAAGGCTGGTGGGGGATAAAGGACTCCCCTCTCTTAATACCGGACCACGGATCAGTTGGTCTTTTGTCAAGCCTTTGTGCTTTGAGAGGAATTTACTTTCTCTTGTTCCCAAACTCTGTCCCATCTCAGACGTCGGGGTTATTTTCCCAAAGCAGGAAACTCTAAATGGGTTTTTAGAATAATAACCTCCATTCATGCAAACTAAAAACTTTGTTCCTGAAAGTTTTCACATGAATTATTACAACAGAAGTGGCTGACATATTTCAGTAGTTTTGCTTTTTAGGAAACCATCTGATTCAGACTTTGTTTCCTTCTCCACATAACCCCACATTCTTGTTCGTGTCTAATCCTTTTATAAGCGTATTCAAGTATAATCCTTTATTGATTTAGAAAAGAAACACTTCCAGTGCAATTAACAACCTGGAAAATTATGTGTGGCGAGTCTTCAAACAACAGAAATAAATGAATGAAAAGAAATAAAAGAGGCGTTCAAGGTCTTGGATGTCTGAGACACAGTAAAACAGCCTTTTGCAGACAAAGGCCTTTTCTCCTATTGGAAAAAAATCAGGAAGGGTGACCTGACAATAGCATTGTAAAGTTAAGCAGCCTAAAGTGTTGAAAAGACGGGCATAAAGAAACCAAAAAGACAATCTGTTTGAGAAGGGTAGAGAACAAGTACAGGACAGAAAATGGAAGAGCAAAAAAAATAAAAAGTAAAACCTTGCAAGATTTAGGGGACTACAGCCAGTGTTGGCTTTCTGTGGAGCTTTCTCCGCTAAGCTGGTTTGAGTAGGGGTTTAATCGCTTCAGGTTCCTTTGTGCTCCTATCACTGGTGTCTGCCTTCCTTTCTAGCACTGATTTAATGGGACCACATCATACGAAGAGCCTCCAGGCAAACAAGCCACATAGAAATCCACAAATCCACACTTTCACTCACTAATTATGTATAATGAACACGTGTCTTGTTTACGTTTAGGTAAGAGGGAAGCTGCTGAAAAGGTGGTCGGATCTGCTGATGGAAACCACCAGTTATGGGATTTTAATCTGATTATGAGTGTTTAAATAAAACAGTAGCTGACTGAGTGCAAAACAAAGAATCAATAGAAAAAGATGGAGCATACAGTCTTCTTAATGGAGGTTTCTAACCCATTTATTCTTTTACTCTCATTTAAAATTCAAAGGTATGATTCCTGGAGAATGATGCCGAGTAGAAACCAGAAGCTCGTGAGGCATTCATTATAAGGAAAAAAGAAAGAACAGAAACGGGTAACTACATTATTAATATGGCCTAAATAACATTTTCTTAGACCAGCTTCAATCAAACACTGATTAATCAAACACCTCTGCAGACAGAGACATTTCTAGAAAAAACAAATTAAGTTTAATGACAAGCCAACATTTTAAGGAAATAGCAGGTATTTTTCCTGGTTATAGTTTCGTGCTGCATTTCTCTGCACATTACACCTCAGAATAAATTAATAACAATGTGACTTAATTTTTCACGCTGTAAATTAAAACTAAATCTATTAAACTATGATTCTGTTTTTTGGCTTTTGCCCTGATATTAGTTGCAGGGCAAACCCGACAGAAACCCCACATAGTATTTTGATTTATGAAATGTGCTCAACGCTGATAAATGACCTTGGGCCTGGCTGGGCTGTATACGAGTCAGGTTTATGACGGCATCTCCACAAAATGCTAGCAGGTGTAAACAGCTAAGAACACAGGATGCTGCAGGAAAACAGCAGGGAAGACTGGATCATAAGTATTGTTTATTTATGAAGGCTTTATGTGCTCCAAGAAGCTAAATGCCGTCAAGAAACCAAAGAAGTCCAGTTGCTTCCGTTTGAACCCGTTTGGGTGCAGCTGAAATGATGAACATGTAAACAAACCAAACAAACAACTGTTAGGGAAGGCTCTCCTCAAAGTCCAGATGCTTATGATCATCGCCTGATGGGTCTTCTCATTTGTTTTCAGTGAGACCACTTCAGGGAAGAGGTGGAGGGTATTACTTCTGAACGAAGCTCCAACACAGCACGGCCAACATGCTGCACTATGCACAAATCTGACATGGGAGACAAATGCTTTCAAACGGGTTACTTGGTGATGTTTCGCCACTTGAAGAGTCTTTACATTGTTTTCTTTGAATTCGTATTTTGTCATTTCAAATCGACAATATCCACAGACATGTCCTGCAGAGTTTAATTACATTCCCTTCAGTCCCTGACAGCAGAGAATCCTACCAAGAGGCAACATAACAGATAGGCAATTTTCTTAAACAAGTGTTGTTACATCTTAACTCAGTCTCTCACTGTAGGACAGCAGAACAATGTTGTTTGGTTTGTCTTCCTGCTGCTGCGAAGGCAAACAGGCTTATTGTTGCAGCCAACGTGTAAACTCATGGAGACAATGCAGAACACGGCCTATCCGACATAAGAGGAGGGCATTATTAGACAAAAGCACTGCACAATTGTTTTCTATTGCTATCCCCACACAAGCACAAGAAAGACTGCATCATTTAGACTGTTTAACAAAACCCCACCGATCAGTGCTATTTAAACTGCAAATGACAATCATAAAATAGCCTGGCCCTGGCTATCATTTTAGCAGAAAATTAGACGTCCACCATATCTTCATTTGGTCCATAAATACTGCTGAGCCGTTTGACTGGCAATGACACAGTGTGAGAAAGCGAGCTGAAAGGATTAGATCGCTCTGTGTGAAAGCTAATCTGCTCTCTTGTTTCTTGATAAGGTGGCATAATTGGAGAGAGACTAAAGAGAGGGCAGAGAAGGGTTTCTAGCCTTGGCAACTGTTGCTGATAAAGTTGTCAGGAACGCATAACCATATGCAGTTAACATTTCATTACAAAACATCCATCAGTGTGGTTTTTATTATTTGAATTCCCCATATTATTCAGTGTCGTATGTGCATAGGAAGCAAAATCTATTCAAAGTACGCAATTCACTTCCTAACGGTGCATCAATAAAAGCACTGAATACCTTTATTTTACCGATGCATAACCAAATTTGACTGAAATCCCTCATTTTAGCAAAGTGTCCCCCAGAGTTCAGGATGCAGGGCTAAAGGGGGCAGAGTAAAAGATTATCGTAAGGAAGGGTTGCAGCTGTATCTGGCCATGTGAGACTTCAGGTGCAATGCATACCTAATGAAAGGCTTGGAGAAGGTCAAACAGGCTGTGAAATGAAAGCTATTAAATTCTCACAAAGATGTGGTCCAGCCATCCTCAGCTCTATCAAAAACCAGTGTCAGGAAAACTCACACACACATGCAGCTTCACACGTATAGTACACACAAGATGATGGCCGGCTTAAGACGAGGACAGATGATCATAAAAAACAATACTGATACAACAACAACAACAACAAAAGAGTTTATGTGAAGGAAAATTAACACAGCAACCCCTGCAGTGAAATTCCACAACCTCCCAGAGTATTAGTTACATAATACACAGTGGATTTGTATCTCTAGTGTTTGTGGTAAATCAATGCACAACAAATAGGCACCCTGTAGCCCAGCTGAAACCCAATTACCATGCTAGCCATGCATCATCACACACTACATGGAATCTTTTACATACTAATAGCTTTAGGTTGTATAAGTTACTTTGAAACAGGAGCTGTGTCACGTAGATTCAGTCATACAGCACTGGCTGGCAGCATTTCTCACTAGAACATGTGACCCAATACACACGCACACACATGCTCACTCACTCACTCATACGTGATTGCACCTCCTGCGATCATTAAGAGTAGCTGTCCACAGACCGAGCCCAAATTTGCATGAAGAAGCTGGTGGGAGAGTCATTACCTGGCCCACTGGCCGTGACCCTGCTACTGCAGTTTGTGTGTGCACGCACACGTGCACGCACCACTCTCATACTGCCAGACCTAAGGGCTCAGAAACTGCAGAGTGGCTGCACCTAGGTCTAGAGATTTGCAATGCCCTTGATGCAAGAACACCAACTGAGAAAAAAATTACATGGCAAGGCAGCTGCTGAAGGTTTCCGATCTGCGATCAAATCATTTCGTCTACATGCATAAGAAATAAAATCATAAGGGGATCCTGATTATATTAGTGTTCCATTAAAAACCAAATAGAAACAGGAGGTTTAATCATTTACTATTTGCAACAGAAATCCCATATTTCTCCTTTTTCTACACGACCATGCTTCAGTCGGAGCAGTCGGTGATTGGCAACATCAGTCGGAGCCTCTGGCCAACCAGTTGCAGCTGCTTTCCTCTACAATGACTTTTAGCGCCATACAGTTTTAGGAGCACTCAAAAACTAGGCCAGCAGCACATTTTACCCACACACAAACAGGAAAAAGTGCCTGATACACGTATCCAATGGTGGCAGATTGTGGAGGGCTTATTAGGCTGTTTATCTGTTTATGTGTGGTGCTGTAGCTGCCCTGAATGATGCCATTAGGCCCGGTTCTCTATAATAAACAACTCTAACTGCCTAGCTGTTGGTGAAGGTGGGGATGGGCGATTTTTCTATGACAAGACACAAACTTTAAAGAATCATTCATCTGAATGGATACTGAATCATTGTTGAATACACACCGAGAATACTTTACTGGGCTGAATGCAGTATTTCTGGGCTCTAAGTTTCAGTGGATATATTTTTTCTTTTATCAAATATTTGGGCCTAATTGTAAACTTCATTTTTGGGTCATTATGGAATTTGCTGCAATGTTTAAATTTGAAGTGTATGACACAAGCATGATGTCTTCCATCTGTCTGCTTTTAGCGTTTAATGATGCCAAAGAAAACCTTCTCAAATACACTGAAAGGTCTGTTGGAGGAGAATGGGCTTGGCATTTTCAAACTAAAGTCACATATTTACTGATTTTTATTAATAACCAATCTAAAGTTGACAGCACAGGTTTTTCTTTCCTTAATTGGACGTCAAAAGTGTACTTGGCTTACATCTTTATCTGTATTGTTTTATGATCCTGCACCTGAGAAACTCAGAATCTTATGATGGTATTGATCCAGAAAGTCAATATCCTGCCTGTTATGGTGTTTTTATTTACAGGAATGAAACAGCTAACTCTGAATTAGTAGACACTCTTTTATGAGGTTGAGAAAAGGACACTCGTATGTCCCCGATGCATGTGTATCAGTATTCATTTTATGCATCATGTTTGATTTCTACACATTTCTCATGATGGACTGAGTGAAACAACTCCCCTACGCGGAAGTGTGGTTTAAAACACTTCAGTTCTTTGTTCTTTTACTGAGCCAGTGTCACATCAGCATTGGTTAAAATAATCAAAGGAGGTGTCTGTTTGCCTGCGCCTAGCCCTGATATGACCAGTGTGTGCAGGGAGAAGCCAGTTAGGCATCACATCGGTCACATCATGGCATGTCATAGACATCCAAAAATAACAGCTATTGTTATGTAGAATGTCAAACACAGTCAAGGAGGACAAAGACTTTTAGGAGGAATGCTTCCCATAAATTACCCCCAAACAAAGGTTCAAAATAATCAAGCAAAAAAAATAAAAATAAAAATAAAAATAAAAAATAAAACATTATTAGGACTTTGAAAACGTCAGCCCTTAGCTCATCTGCTGCATGCTCTGGTTTCATCTTTTCCTGTCAGATAAAAATAAACTTGACATAATTTTCAACTTCCCAAATTAGGTTCTGTAAGGCTGGATTTAGGATTAAAAACTAAACACTAAATGATGCAGTCGTAAATAGACCATCCAGATCCAGAACATGGCTCAAGCTGTCCAGCTTCTGAGTTCATTTCCAGGAACAGAAGATGAGTTCATAGATGCCACTCTTTTCATGTGTGAGTAATCTCATTGACAATACTATCTGACATCACAATGAAACATCAATAGGGATTAGTGTTGGATTACATAATGTGATTATTATATCATTACCTTGCCACTGTTGCCATAGCAGCATCTATTTGGTGACACGTGCAAGGTGACCTTCCTGATCACTTTTTCCAAGTAAGGCTCGCCATCAAAGTCAAGCCCAGCCAAACGCTTGCAACTGTAAGCTCTTTACCTCCCATCTTCAACTCAAGCACCTCCTTCTAGAGATTAATTTATGCTCCTCTCAAGAAGATTTCTAATCTCCTCCTCTCTTTTGCTGTGAATTTATATCGCCTCTCCTTCTCAACACTTTCAGTCATCACATCGTTTGGAATACATAACCACATATCTCCACCTACTTTGACTGTCATCACATCCATCATCCATCGTTTCGGTCTCATGTCAGGCTGGTTCATGCTCTACCAGGTTTAAAGGAAGACAGCCACACCAGTGTGTGTGTGTGTGTTTGTGTGTACATGTCCATTTCTTAGTGCTTGTGCATTCTTGTGTGTGCTATAGTGACAATGGGTGACAGTGAGCAATGGTCCTGACTTAGAGTGGACCAGCAACTATTGCGCATGTGTGTGTGTGTGTGTGTGTGTGTGTGTGTGTGTGTGTGTGTGTGTGTGTGTTCTCACACTATGACAGTGACAGTTCAGAGAAGTGGGATGCACACCAGTCTGTTCCATCCTGATGCCCCTGTCACTTCTTGGCCTTGTTCCTTTCCCTCAACCTTCCTTAGGAGCCACCAGGAGAGTGAGGATAAGGGACAAAACTAGTGGCCTACACACAGGGGATGGCTAAGGTCCCCCAGGAGCAGATATCACACCAGTGTCATGGATTAAAGAAGTTCAAAGCCACAAGTTGGAATAAATCTGACTTAATGGGGTGTTTGGCCAATTACCAAATTAGAAAGATAAATCTTTGGTTCAAGTAAGTTAATAACAAAGGTAGGTGTGTTGGGTGTAAAACACGTAGCTTTTACGCAGTAAATTCCCAGTTGACAATAATAACATACAAACCTACAGTTTAACACACTGATAGCAGTGACTTTTCAAACATCCTTTTACTGAAAAAATTCTCAACAGTTTTGAAATCTGAGGCTTCCTATTTCAGGGGGAAAAAAAACCTTTTTTATTGAGTTAACCATGTCTTTTCTGGTAGGAGTGAATTTCAAAGCACTTTAGTCTGTCTCCAGGGAGCCAAGTGGTCACTGCAACCAGACACAATGAGTTGGTTGCACACTAATTGTAGCACTGCAGTATAATTAGCATTACCCTGGCATACCACAGTAATGAGCATACTGAGGAAACGGATGGTGGTGAACGTGGCGACAGGTAGCAGTGGTGCAGAATTATTTAGAGAGGGGAAAGGGAGGGAAGGGCTGTCCCTCTAAAATGTTGTTTGACAAAACTTCACACATCCAAATATCACAAACTACAGAAAGCAATATGCAATCAGTTTGCCAAATGATAACCTATGTAAGACAAATTTTACCAATCAAACAACTGATTGGACTGACAGACCTGAGTCAATGAAGTCAGTAAATGCACATAACTTGTGGCAGACAATTACTCTTTAACCACTTTGTGCAGGAAGCATTATTTATGGGAGACAGAAAAGTTGCTGAGTGGAAAGTAAGGGAATTCATGGGGAGACGAATGTCTGATAACCTAATTCTCTAGTCTCTGACATCCACTTTTAACAAAAATAAAAGTGAAAAACACAAAAAACTATCAAAATATCAGCTTCAACTTAACTTTCATCTTGTATATTAGAGCCAATCCCAAAATTATTACTTAGACGTATGATCAACCTATCCTTAATAAATGGAAAAATACTCCAAGATTTTAAGGATGCTGTAATTACATTTCTAAAGAAGCATTCAAATGATCCAGAGGACCTAATGAATTATAGACCAATATCCAATCTTCCATTCTTATCTAAGTCCTTGAGAAAATAGTGGCTAATTGAGTATGTGAGCATCTAAACAGTAACGCCCTTTTCAAGGAAATTTAGTCAGGTTTTAGAGCAGGGCTATTCAATTCTGGGCCTCGAGGGCTGGTATGGCATTAAATTAGCTTTCGAGAACAAAGTAAAGAACCTTGAAGTTATCTTTTACCAGGACATGTCATTCAAATTCCAAGTTAAACAGGTTTGTAGGATTTCCTTCTTCCACCTCTGGATTATTGGTAAAACTAGAAATATCCTTCCATGAGTGATGCTGAAAAATAAATTCAGACATTTATTACCTCAAGACTGGATTACTGTAATTCATTACTATCAGGAAGTCCACACAACATAGTTAAAAATCTTCAGCTTATCTATAATGCCGCAACTAGAGTTCTGATATGAATAAAAAGGAGACATTGCATCTCTCCTATCTTAGCTTCCCTACATTGGCTAGCCTTTTAATTTAGAATACATTTTAAGATCCTTCTCACATATAAAGCTCTTAATAATCAAGCTCCATCATACATCAGTGATCTGATTGTTAATATGTTTCTAACAAAACAAATTGTTCTCAGATTGTAGGTTTACTGGTGGTTCCTAGAATATTTAAAAACAGGATGAGAGTCAGGTCTTTTAGTTATCAGGCTCCTCTCCTGTGGAACCAGTTCCCAAGTTCAGCCCATGTGGCAAACAACTTGTTTACTTTTAAGACTTGGCTTAAAACTTTTTTATATGATGGGGTTTATGGTTATATTCTGATATTAGCCCAGGTTTAGACGAGCGGGGGAGTAGAGGGAGGTGGAGTGTATAGTGGGGAATACAGTCAGTAAAGGCAGTTCTCCCTAGCCTTGCCTCCCATATTTCCTGCCTCTTAAAAAACTAGGTTATCCTACATTATTTCCATAGTTATGCTGCTATAGGCTTAGGCTGCTAAAGGACATACTGACAACTTTCCACACTCGACTACTTTTTTCTACCACTATTCTTCAATAGCAATTTTTCCTGCTATTTCAGCTGTTAATTTTATGTTCTAAGTGTTTTTCTCCCCAGAAGAAGCTACACTGGTGTTCTGCTGAGCTGGGCTACCCTCCTGGATGGGACCATTGGCTGGCACAGAACTGACAACCATCGAACATTCTCCCTCTCCTGACAATAACTTTTTTGCTTTCTTTAACATACAGGTGCTGGCCAGTAAATTAGAATATCATCAAAAGGTTGAAAATATTTCAGTAATTCCATTCAAAACGTGAAACTTGTACATTATATTCATGCAATGCACACAGACCAATGTATTTCCAATGTTCATTACATTTAAATTTGATATTCATAAGTGACAACTAATGAAAACTCCAAATTTGGTATCTCAAAAAATTAGAATATTCTGAAAAGGCTGAATATAGAAGACACCTGCTGCCACTCTAATCAGCTGATTTACTCAAAACACCTGCAAAGGCCTTTAAAAGGTCCCTCAGTCTTGTTTTGAAGGCACCACAATCATGGGGAAGACTTCTGACTTAACAGCTGTCCAAAAGACAATCATTGACACCTTGCACAAGGAGGGCAAGACACAAAAGGTGATTGCTAAAGAAGCTGGCTGTTCGCAGAGCTCTGTGTCCAAGCACATTAACAGACAGGCGAAGGGACGGAAAAAATGTGGTAGAAAAAAGTGTACAAGCTCTAGGGATAACCGCACCCTGCAGAGAATTGTGACGACAAACCCATTCGAAAATGTGGGGGAGATCCACAAAGAGTGGACTGCAGCTGGAGTCAGCGCTTCAAGAACCACCACGAGGAGACTCATGAAAGACATGGGATTCAGGTGTCGCATTCCGTGTGTCAAGCCACTCTTGAACAAGAAACAGCGCAAGAAGCGTCTCGCCTGGGCCAAGGACAAAAAGGACTGGACTGATGCTGAGTGGTCCAAAGTTATGTTTTCTGATGAAAGCAAGTTCTGCATTTCCTTTGGAAATCAAGGACCCAGAGTCTGGAGGAAGAGCGGAGAAGCACAGAATCCACGTTGCATGAGGTCCAGTGTAAAGTTTCCACCGTCAGTGATGGTGTGGGGTGCCATGTCATCTGCCGGTGTTGGCCCACTCTGTTTCCTGAGGTCCAGGGTCAATGCAGCCGTCTACCAGGAAGTTTTAGAGCACTTCATGCTTCCTGCTGCTGACCAACTTTATGGGGATGCAGACTTCACCTTTCAACAGGACTTGGCACCTGCACACAGTGCCAAAACCACCAGCACCTGGTTCAAGGACCATGGTATCCCTGTCCTTGATTGGCCAGCAAACTTGCCTGACCTTAACCCCATAGAATATTGTGAAGCGGAGGATGCAATACGCTAGACCCAACAATGCAGAGGAGCTGAAGATGACTATCAGAGCAACCTGGGCTCTCATAACACCTGAGCAGTGCCACAGACTGATCGAGTCCATGCCACGCCGCATTACTGCAGTTATTGAGGCAAAAGGAGCCCCGACTAAGTATTGAGTGCTATACATGCACATTCTTTTCATGTTCATTCTTTTCAGTTGGCCAACATTAGAGAAACAAACATTTTTTCATTGGCCTTTAGAATATTCTAATTTTCTGAGATACCAGATTTGATGTTTTCATTGGTTGTCACCTATAAATATCAAAATTAAACGTAATAAACATCGGAAATACATTGGTCTGTGTGCATTGCATGAATATAATGTACAAGTTTCACGTTTTGAATGGAATTACTGAAATATTTTCAACCTTTTGATGATATTCTAATTTACTGGCCAGCACCTGTAGAATGTGCTACTACTAGTTCATCTGTTGGACTAATTTCATAGTCACTCAGGTAAAGACAATGAAGGTAATCTATTACTAAATAAAATATCTACTAAGAAATTGCAATGTATGCAATGTATGAACAATACTTGGGATAGCATATGTGCATGCATGTGGATGGGTGTGCAAGTGCAAGCGTGTGCAATTTCTCTGTCTTTTCAAACCTCAGTGAGTCACTAAGGATGGCTGCTCATACTGACCCAGGGTACATGAATGCACCTTGACCTGCAAATAAAAGCCAGATTAAACTGATGAGGTGTAATTAAAGTTCATTAATTGGAGGTACCTTCCTGGTACAGACGAGTTTTCCTCTCCACTGTTGCTACATGCTTGCTTAGTTTGGGGATTGCTGTAAATGCACTGACACTAGTCAGTAACTTGATGCAATCTGATGGGTTCTTTATACAGGAAACTTGTAACCAATTTGCATAATGAACTGGACTTTATTGGAATGCTAATTTTGTCAAGTGCCTTGAGATGACTTGCGCTTTGGTGCTATATAAAAAGGGGGGGAGGGGGAAATGTTCTGCAGCTGACGACAATCATAAAAACCTGCTCTATGATACAGGCTACTGGAAAAAGTAGGATTTAACTGACAGAGAAGAGAGGGAGGGAGTGTAATGAGAATAAAAAAGCAATAAAAATGGAAAAGTAGCTATCACAGCCAAAAGCACAGATTGAGATATGCAAACCAATTATTAATGTGAAGATATCACGACATTAGCACCACTTTTTCCAAATAGGCACTGATATCACAAAATAATGTGAGATATTCTCAACATCCGTGACAAATTTGATGACAATCATTCTGACAAAAGTACCTCTCTAAATATGGTCTCCAATCTGTCTTGCTGTCATGCACTACAGGCGCCTTGACAGCCTACTTAAACACTTACAGAACTGACAGCCGACAGACCCACATTATAGGAGGTAACATATCCTCAACATGGCCGGAGCAGAGCCGATATATTGGCTCTCTGCAGGAGAGCTCTGCCTTACATGGAGGGGGTTAAGTGTGGATGGGAGTCGGAGAAAACTGAATGCGCCATATCAGCCTCTCACAGTAAACAAACACAGTGCGACTGAAAACCCCAGGGTTTTGTTGGATGGGTTTCTGACGCCAAGGAGAAATCATTTCAGTGAGACTCAAGCAAATTATCTGACAGATTTAGTTTTTCTTCTAGCAATTTGTGAAACAGGATATCAGTTGAAAACTGATTATGTTCAGCAGAAAGTATTTTTTACTGTGCGAGGTGTACTGGCACACCTTGCAGGTGTGTCCGCTCCCAGGACCTCTTTGTAATCCATACAAATGTTGCTGCCACACTAACAGGGATTCTGCTGGACAATTAGGGCACTACATCACCTTTACATGACCAACCCTGACACCTCAACATGTGACTGTTTACTTTTATATAATGGTTCACATTATATTTCAGGTTGTACTTTAGACTTGCCTTATTACCATGTTACTACCTCTTACGTGAGCTGTCTTTAGTGAGCACAAAGTCAATTTCATTGTACACCTGTGCAATGACAATAAAATATCTTGAATCTTGAAAAAAGCAGCATTTAAGTGAAAGTCCTCTCAAATCCTCTGTAAAATATTACAAAATCTTATGTCCGTGTTGCCAGTTAGGGTTTGATTCTAAATCAAAATGTCCAATTAACTCCCTTTGACTAATCCTAACCTGCTGTGATGCTCACTATCTTGAGTGAACTGATAAACTGTTGGTGATCACAGTCTTTTTTAAATTTGGGTGCAGACAGATTAAACAGTTTAGCTGAAAAACTTTATTCTAAGACAAATCAGATGACATGTTTTAGTCTAAATTTCAGCTACACTAGGCTGTGGTAATGCTCAGGCTACGTTCCAGGTATTTTATTGATAAGATATTCTATAATATGCATAATGTGGTGGTTAAAAACAAAACTTTAATGTCCTAATTTAAGAGATTTGGAAATTTTAGAGAAAGAAATATCTAAAGTCTTTATACAAAAGATCTGCACTAAGGAAAATGGAAGAGAGTGATGGACGCATTTTGAATTAAGCTTGATTAGTTGCCATCAGGCAAGAGATTTAGGATTGCAAATTCAGGATGTGTATCCATTTAGCAGAAGAATATTCACTGCTTTTAGAACATTAAAAAATTGCAAATTAACTAATTTCATACTATGGCTTTTTTCTAAAAGAAATTTGCACATTTAATTACATGCAGCAGCTTACAGAATAATAATCTTTTATGTGTTTATGTATGACACTTAGGCCAAACCCCACCAACAGCAAAGTAAAATTGTCTCCTTACCGTTACTGAAAAGAACCAGAACATCCGAAATACGTCCAATTTATTGCTCAAGTTAATAGAAGTTGATGTCAAATGATGGCATTCTCAAATGATAATGCTGTTTTACATATGTTTACATTATTCTTTTCCAACTATGCATGCACAGCGGAATATTCTGCTTTTTGGATGAATAATCGCTCCTGTGGTCTTCTTTTGATTGACAGTGCATGACATCCAATGTCAGATGGAAAGTGGGAACAAAAATAAAAGGATAAAAACAAACAAAAAAGTATTGATATAAGGCAAAACTTTCCTTTCACCTGCTGAGCAAGACGAGCATTAGCATAAGTTGTGCATCTCAGCAGAAGACATGACGAGCAGAGAGGCGATTTATCTGACAGGTGCAACGGCTCTCTGCTGCACTAAAAATGAGCGGCAGATTTTCCCGGAGGGCCCAAAAATACGCAAAGGTTTTACAGTTGGTTGGACAAATCTCATTATGTGTCTTTAAACCCAACACACATTCAACATCAAACTTGAGTGTGACATTGAAGACATTTAGAAATAAATGATCAGTGTGTTGTCAAGGACAGAATGACTTCCATCAAAGGAGCAGGCACACACTCCTGTTGATTTCCTCTCCTGTAATATTGACTGGCTTCCTGCTCTTGCATTGCTGTTCTCTTTAACAGCCCCTCTCACCGATCTATAGAGTAAATAAAGGCAATAGTGATAGAGAAAGGAGAGAGGGTGTGCGAGCCACGGGGAGAAGGGGGCATGCAATTCTGTTTTTTCCTCAGAGCAGCGAGGTGATTTCAAGGTTGATTGGAACAACAAACTATCTGGAGGAACCCTTTAAAATTGAACTGCTTGTCGTTCTTCCTTCCAGCACAAAGCAAGTGTGGGTGGAAGAGTGGGACTTATTTTTGTTTTGGTCTTCTTTGCAATGTGCTCAAAATGTGCACTTTTTATTTATTGTATTTCTTTATTCTTTTTAAGAAGTATAGATATATCATAAATCTCTGCAGAATAAAAATCCTTTCATAACAGATTTCACCAAAGAACGTCAGCTCCATTATAATTCACAGCATTTGTTTTTGTTGTCTCTTTTGTCCAAAGCACCGCTGTCTGTGCCTGCTGGCTTGTTTCATCAAACTGCTGCCGTTCACTCGAGGAGCTCATTCAGATGGTTTTCCATTTGCCTTCATGTTAGAATGTCAACCTAATCAATGCGGCTCATAGCTGAGTGGGCCACCTGAACAATCACAGATCTAGAGGGAATTCTGTGTTTTACCTGTGGCTCATTCATCATCACCACAAAGAAAAATGCTGCGTGACTGAACTACGTTCCAGGAGCTCTGCACATCTCTGGGAATCTAGCTGGGGTCTCCGTTGTGTTTCTGTCTGGGATTGGACATAACCAGCAGATATCCAAAGCTACTAACCCATTGGTTACTGGTTTGAGTTTGTAAGTAGGATATTGAGGATCAGGAGTTAAAAAGGTCAGTGGCATCCTCTACAAATGTTGCACATCTTGATTAGGAGTTTGAAGACATTGGATTGCGCTAATGCTTATTCTACTGCAGGCTGATCAGAACTGAAGTCAGTACCCCAATGAGCTGCAGTGTTGTTGGAAGTTTAAATGTGGGCAAAGAAATTGCCCAAAATAAGTATTAACAAAAAGTACCGGTGCACCATTATTCAGGAGCTGGAAGTAGATGAGCCAGAGATGAGCTTCAGACGGCAGGAAATTGAGTCTTATTTTCTAATATTATGACATCTTGCCTCAGATTGGACAACAGCAACAGGATGCTACTACTGACTTGCAACGTTGACGTTTTATCTCCACAAATAACACAAACCTGGAGTTCTGTTGCTAATGCTAATGGTTAGCTTCTGCTAGTCGAGGCATTCTCAGCTGTTTCCTGGACGTTAAACCAACAACAGCCTTCCCCGTCACAAGCCAAGATGGGTGAGTCCATGAACGTTAAATGATAGTGTGACGTAGATCTGTCAGGCTTTTCAAATCCTAGAGTTTCACCGTCTATTTTCTATCAAAGCTAATGCAGGAGATAGGTTCATCCTGAATGGGAAATCATAATGACCAATTATTATCAGAAATAAGATTTAAAAAATGTTTTTCAGTGTTCCCCACCTTTAAGCTTGGCACAAATTAGTACCATGCCAACTGAAAAAGTGCACATTTACTCACAATGTAGTGTCTAAAAATTTAAAGGTCAGTGAGATACATATTTGACTGAATAAAGGGAAAAAAAGAACAAAAAGAAAACACCATTTAATACAAACTATGTTTAGTTAAAACAAAGATCCTCAATGTTTGGCATTGGGATTAGGGTTGGGGGTTAAGTTAGGCATTTTTACTAAATATAATCTCCTGCTTTAATGGTCATTTTCTCCTCTCAGGTTCCTCTGGGATATTTATTTTTCATCAGGCTGTGAATCCAGAGTGTTAATGGTTTTGCACTACTACTGACCTCACATTATCATTAAATAAAGTGTGTAGGAAGAGGAGAAAGGATACAGAAGGAATTTTAAAATCCAGCAGGGAAATGTATCACAGCATATCATGGCATAATTTTAAGGCCTTGTCATCCCAGTGTGGGTTTTTATGAGTGTAGACACTAATTCTTTTTTAGTTATCTACCTGGCCTGTAGGGTGAAAAAGATGTTTTATTCTAGATATACGCATATTGATCTCTACTATGTGTGCTTAATAAGCTAACTTAATGTTTCCTGCCTTTAGGAGGATTTAGCAGTTTATCAAACTGGTAAGATGATGAAAAAGCTATAGGCAAGGCATCTTTAGTTATAAAGCACCTTTCAAACACAGGGACACATCCACATACTAACAGAAATAAGCAACATTAGACAAATATCAGCCAGCAGCAACATGACGTTGGTTTGTGATGGAGCAACGGTGGTGCTCAGGAGGGTGTCCGCTGCACCTGGATTGTGTACAAGTTGGAGGTTTTATTTAAACATTTAAAATCTCAGATTCAAAACAAATAGTTTTTTTATGTATATATTTTTTCTTAATCCTTAATTTGATCACGCATCTCAACACTGAAGTTTAACTCAAATGGTTTTTTTTCTAGCAATCCTCCCAATTCCTTTTTTTTAACTTAAAATTGCATCTGTAGAGGACGAGTTCTTGTGTGTGTTCCCTTGAGTGCATGTGTGTAAGGCCAGAGATGAGCCAAAGGCAGCTGGTCCTATCAGGCTGAGTGTGACAGGACAATCTGTGGCCACCCATTTGCCCTGACTGGAAGGATGTTGAGAGTGAAAATGGGTTTTTATACACACATAAAAGCACACGTCTGCATATCTTTCACACAGTCACATGGACTTTAGATCAGTTTAAAATTGCAAGTGCAGAATGACCAAATAACTATGGCAGATTACAGGTTAGAGATGACTTGATCTTTACACGTATAGATTGTTTTCCTTTATACGACCTGCAGGAATATAAGTCCCATGAGTCCACTGCCTGGCTAAGTGCTTACAGAGGAAGTTTATTTCAAAAGTTCTTGGTAAACGAGTAATATGCTCGACTGGTGAATCAGACATTTATGGATGAGTGTGTTTGAGTGGTGTTGTGTAAGCATAATTCTGAAAACCCATGATCCATCCATCTGTCATCACTGGGAGTTTCTACTTGGTTGATTTCATACAAATTCACATTTTTTTATTTCTTTGATTCGATGATCTCACTGTCATTTTATTTCTTGCACTTCCTCTATCCAGTCTTTCTAAATGTATAATATTCATCTTGATAGCTTTTCTCGTGACATTTTCCTCAGACTATCTGTTCCCTATTATTCTGCTTCTTTATTTGAAACCATCATGTTCATCTCTTATCTTCTGTCTTTCTTGAGCATTGTCCATCTGCCCTCCTCTCCAGATTTCAGCATCTTCTTACACACGCTACTAGAGGAGTTCTGAATCCTTCAGGACTGAGAGGGTGGTGGGCATGTGCCCGAATGTCACTGGGATGGGGGGTACCAACTCAAACACAATTAACCCTAAGGTGCATGTGTTAACGATCAGTGGTTAAAAAATACAGCAAACAGATCAAATGTAGCGTTTGGGTCTATCAGGACTTACATGTTGTGAAGAACACACCAGCCGCAGTGGGGATCTCCTGATCCAAGACACTCACTGCAGGTTGTGTACTGTCCACAGGCCTCGACTGGCACCCTGGAAAGCTGTAGAGACAAAAACATTGAGAATAAAACACGGCGTTATCATGGAACAGGTAAAAAATGGGGAAATGATATAAAAGAAGCATTCCAATTCAAGACATAAACAGCGTTAATGACATTGACAAAGTATTTTTGTGTTGTTTTTTTGTGACAAATGAATTTTTGCGAATGAAAACTAAGCCAAAACTTAAAATTGAACCTCTATAAAGACTAAATTATGACAAAAATTGATCGACATTTTCGATGGATAAAAGATGACAGCGAAAACTGACAGTAACAAAAATTCTATTAGAAAATGGAAAAAGATGGGCGAACACAAAGCAGAACCAATCAGCAAATGGAACAGGTGGGACTAGGCAAGAAAAGAACCAATCAGAGTCCAGAGCTGGCTGCTGTTTAAACGCGCTACCGGTAACCACAGAAATTGTGTATTGATGTATACGTTGGTAACAGTTGAACAATTAATGTCTAAAAGGAGAAAATGTCCAGAGCTGGGAGGAAAAACATTAGATGTGACGATCTGAAAAGTATTTACTTGGTGAATACACATTCAGGGTTTCCCCTGGTGGAAAAGCGTTAGGGTGGTAGCAGCAAGAAGGCGCAGGAGAGGAGTGTGTTGCTGGAGCCGAAACAAACCAAACACACGGAGCGGTGCTTCTGGTGGTTCAATGGTTTTCGTGCCGCAGCTACGGCTGATATTATCAGCATTCTGCGTCGTAGCGGTATTTGTGAGGAAAAACACATTCAGGCAGCCCACCTCAAAACGGTTATGGGAAAACGAATAAATATACGTGAAAGCAAGTCTCACCTTTAGTTCACCTCCTTGCATTATTAGAGTAATACATTTAAATGTTTTGATAGTATGATGTCATTCCCTGTCCTATTTAAAAATATAGCACATTATACAGATTTGTTTACATTATTAAAACTGAGAGGCACAATTTCAAACTGTCATAAATATAGAGTTTAGTTAACTAAAATAAGATTGAAATTAAAACGAAGTAGGCGATTAAATTGTGATTAAATTAAAAAGATTTTCTGTCAGTGAGACTAAATTAAAACTTCTTGTCAAAATGAACTCTGGGCATAAAAATGTTGAGTTCTTTATGAACGTGAAACAAAATTCTAGGATATTTACTAGATCTGATATAGAAACAGTTAATATAAGTAGATTAAAAAGTTAATTTGAGTAATAGATTAATGCAATTACAAAACAAAAATCAAACAACATAAAAGGGACACTGTTTCGTATCACAGCTGATGTTTGTGAAAAAGTAGATGGCGTGTGACAGTTTCTTATCTTCTCACCAGTCCAGCTGCTCCATATGCTGAAATGTAACCATCTGGGATTAGGAGCTCCTTTATGATGATATATAGCACTGCCAATTCAAACTGGCACTGATTGGCATTGGCATTAAGTGATCAGGTACAGAGGGCAAAAGTTAGGTGGATCTCAGCTGTCCCCGTCTCCTGTCACCATGGCAACAGCAAGCTGCTGGCACTTTTGATTAATGAGCCGTCATTGGTGGGTGACCGCTGTCACTCACACCACTTCCTGACGGGGGAGATAAAGAGATGACATCACCAGCAGGGGGACTGATACGATCAGGGGAAGAGTGTACGAAAGGTTCATGTATGTGTGTGTGTTCACTGGCTGGAATACAGATTACTCTGCTTAAGATTCAAAATGAGAGAAAAAAGATTATTTTCTCTGTATATTAAACGTACCTAAAAATGATTTGGACTTGATACTTGTACAGAAAACCACTCCCAATACCATAACCATGCAAACACGAACTAGAACCAAAACAGCACTAGAGCATATAGAGATTTATAGTCAACACCAGCACAGAAAATATGTTTTATCCTCCTTGGAGTTCAGCTAATATCTATAGGCTACAGCTAATCAGCACATCGCCCTGTGTGTCAGCATCAGGACCAGAGAGAGAGAGAGAGAGAGAGAGAGAGAGATAGAAGTTAATAAATCGAGAGAGGGCGTATCTCCTTGCCAGCTAAGAGGAATCATGCATGGGATTACAGATTAAAGACAGTGCAGGTGTGTGTGAGTGTGTCAAGCTCTTGTGTGCACTTTGTGGAAAACAAGCATGTTTAGCCCTCCCTACTGTGTAGAGGCATATTTGCGTTAGGTAGATAAAGGGAATGAGTTTCAGATGGAATCAGGGAGATAGAAGTGCAATGCCGTGTGCACATGATCAAACTCAACACTGATCCACGTTGCACAATGAGTGCAACAAGATAGATTTCCCATCTTCCTCGTTCTCCTCCTAACATTTACTATTACTTCACCTCACTGCCAGCTACATAACCTCATTCGCTGAAGAGGAAGATCATTGTAATATCAAGTGGATAAATTCCATCTGCCAAAGCCGTATCATGTGAGTGCATGAAAACACACACTCCTTATTTCTGTGCATGTTGTGTTTAAATAAATGGTGCATGGTCCGTGCGGTAGCCATGAATGTCAAGCGCCCACATTGACCTGAAGTAAACAATGCTCCTATATCTATATGATCTAACACATCATCAATCAGATATGCATGTGCGTGTACACACACACACACACACACACACACACACAGGTGCAAAAGCACAGAAGACACTCAAGGAATAGAGACTAAGGCTGGGATCTCCACTTGACTATCAAAGCTTCACATGTCAGCATCTGGGGAGAAGGTTGTGTCAACAGATAACACACAAATAAGAAAAACAAGAAATGTGCACACACACGCACACTACATACAGAGCATGGCAATAGCGGTGGGCACCAATAGCAGCCCTCTGTTCCAGAGCATAGATCCTGATATCATCCATTCTCTCTGTTTCTGTCTGTCTGTCTCTGTCACTCAGATCCTCTGAGGTGTGTAAGATCATACATTCATCTTCTCTCCAGAGCCTCGATTCACATTTCAAAGCACACACACACACACACACACACACACACACACACACACACACACACACACACACACACACACACACACACACACACACACACACACACACACACACACACACACACACACTTGAGTAGGCAACACTTTTGTCTCCACTTTTATCACAAAATTGAGGGATTTGGTGGCTAAACGACCCGATGCACCCCTTGTCCCTCTCATCTCGATATCACATTCATTTTATGCCATCTTCTTGGTGGGTTTAACCAGTGAGGAGACCATTATGGCTCACCATCTCTTCGCTATGACCGTGCTATCATATCAGCGGGGATAATTACAAAGGATGAGGTGCGTGGCATTTATAATTCCCTCCTGTTTCAGGTGAGTAAATGACAGCCATTACACCCTGCACTCACCCTCCTTTCACAATAGGCAGAGATGGAAGCTGCTGAATACAATCATGCTTTTAAAAGAAGCAGAGATCACAGAGGTACTTGATGCCTTAATGTGTGGGGAGAAAGACAGAGATGCATTTGATCATTTGGTGTGTGGGACAATGGTGTCAAATAGCACACGGCTTGCATGCGTGTGTGTGTCTTGACGCTTGATGGATCAGAATCAGGAGGGAAAAGGAAGGAAATATATAGATTAATGGTTTTTGGCTACTTTTTTTGTTTCCTTCTCCTTTGAAAATGCCCAAGGCATTTAAGTCAACCCACTCTGAGAAACGGATCATTTATTAAATCTGCAAAGACTTTTATTATCAACTAATTCCTCTACCTCATCTCTTTTCCTCTCTTTATCCCACTCTTTTCCTGCCATTTTCCACTTGTAATTAAACAGATTCCACCTGCAGCCAATCTACACACTTCCAAATGCACACAGAGAAAGAAATTACAGTGATAGTCCAATCCCGATTCACAGCCTGTGGGCCCCACTGAACTCCTCTTATCTTTTCTCTTTCACCCAAAGGCTGACTTCGTCTTTTTCTCCTTCCCTGGTGAGAGTTTGTTCATTAGTTCAGCACAATGTTGGCAATCTAGCCTCACAGTTGGCCATGGAAGCAGACATTTGTGACACAAACCTTGGTTAAATATAAGAAATTGTAGGAATAAATTGCTTTGAACTAAATCGTGAGCTGCCAGACATGATATAAATGTCCCAGAGACAACAAATCAAGTTATTCTGACAAAATCATGGAAATGGACGGCCATTTCTGACATATCAGAAGAATGGTTGCTTTGACGTAGACCATCAAAATGCCCAAAGCCCACAATTTAGTTTTTAAACCAGCCCCTCAAAACAAAGTATCCATATACAGCCGTGGCCAAAAGCTTCGCCACAGACAGAAAAATGAGGAATGGTAAATTTTGCTGACTGTCATTAATAGTAGAACCCATTTTCACTGCATTTGTGAAGAAGACTGTGTGACACCAAAGAACTTCCAGCAAACACAAGAACTTGGCTCATGACATTCTCAAGTCCTTTGGCCATGGGTGTAGTTTAAATAACAAAATCACCATTTTTTACCTGTCAAAGATGCCAAAGCATCATCTTTACCTTCAGAATCAACTTTGAAAACTTTGATGCTTGCCCTCTGGTTCTCCTAAAAACAAACTGTCACTTTAGAAAATACTTCTTCTTTTCTGCCCCATCTCCCTCTTTTCTCCACCTGGACAGATCCAAGATTGACATGAGAATCAAATGAAGGGACGGACACATCAATGACTCAATGCCCCATCACCGACGACACACAGCTCAATCAGTCAGTCAATCACCAGTTGACATTTCATAACTTCAGCTAACAAGTGTACACCACAAGTGTACATTGTTTCCGTTTGATCTTCTAGAGGTTACATGACGGAGCTACCCATTGCTCTGTCAGAACTGACAGTGTACAATAAACAACTCAGAAATAATCATTTCCACTTATCTTTTTATTCCAATGGGTAAGCTAACCAAACGAAGACAAGTTTTGCAGATTACTTTAAAACACACCGCCCTATATTTAAATTTTTATCTGACTGATCCGTCTATATTTATCAGCTCAGTACAAACAAAGTAACACACGAACTGTGGTAATTTAGTCCAATTACAATGTCAGTCTTCAGCCATGCTGAGCAACTCATTGTGACGATCTTCCACTGAAGCACACAAAACTGTTGGAGATGCAGTTTCTAATTTTTCACACCCTGCAACGATGTAAGCAGGGCCTTAGCTTGGATAAAAATAAGACCTGCATCGCCCCGACTGAGTGCACAGCTTGGATCGCCACCAGGAGCCAAGATACTGTCAGCAGAGGATGAGTGTTGACTCACAGTAGTGACAAATTTTATAAAATGTCTGTCGGTTGTATGAAATAATGGACTAGCAGAAAAGACAGACACACATTACTGGGGACATGTAGAAGAGCACAGAGTTCCCACTAAGCTCTTCTTGCATCACTTTGACTTTTTCTAGATGCGTGTCAGGCAGAAGCGGCTGCAGCGTATCAGCTCCGTGCACCTGCTTTGTTAAAGCAGAGCCCTGCAGCTAATCTGCTACACAAAATAACATGCACATCTGAACACTTTCATAAGTCACAGCCGCACCCTGGAGGGGTGAGGAAGCCGCACTCGGATAAATGTGGTAAAAAGATTTGCCCTGATATGAAAGGATGCTGTACTAAACATGTTGGGTAAGATGTGAGGACGGGGTTACGGAGTTAAAAAGAGCATTTGACTTTGAACCATCTCAGCCTGCTGTAGTACACATTTTCAATAATTCACACTTACAGATCTACATTTGCTACGCTGAATATAAATATTTTATCACAGTGAATGTGTCACTTACAGCCTTTTCAAGCAGCATTTATCTTTTTGTTATTTTTGTGTTTTGTGAATGTAAAGTCTTGGGTCTGTTGAGGAAATTACCTAGACACCGAGGTAATGTCGGAACATGTTTATGTTTATTTATGTTTATTTATTTGGCAGACGCTTTTATCCAAAGTGACGTCCAATTTTTAACTTGTAGGGCATGTTGTGATCTGTGGGGAAAACCGGAGTACCCGGAGGAAACCCACGCATGCATGGGGAGAACATGCAACTCCACGCAGAAAGGCCACACATGTACATGGGCACAACATGCACATGGGCACCACTGACTCACTGAACGAGGAGATGGCAGGCTGGTCGCTACGGGGCTATGGCATGGCTTCATGAACACTAAAGGATGGATCGGATGACTAAGACACAACAAACAACAGCTTGAATAGCACCCAAATGCCCTCGAACTCATGTCAAGTCTCAGCACAGCCAGCTGCTCTGTAATGTGCTCAGCGATCAAAATCATATTCATTCAAATTACTTTTGCAGATTGGGTCCAGACAAAAGCTGGTTTTATTCCAACCATCATGACAAGCAGCCCACACAGCTGTGTTAACTGTGGTTTTGCTGATTTCTATGATTAATAAGATTTATAGGTTGGTCAATTTAGGATTGGCTTCAAAATCCATGAATAACCAACAACAATGTTGCAGCCATTAATTATCAATTACATTTAAGTTAATCCAGTTTTTTACCTTTAATAATGTCTAACACATATGATGGATCAGGGATAGTTGGACGAAAACAGGAAGGATCAATATCCTTTGGTTTCTTGGTTTTGAGTTGAAAGTTGAAAACGAAGAAAAAGTTAAGTATCCTGCATCTAATCAAAACAACCATTCCCAGGATCTTTCATGGCGGTTAAAACGAAGAGTCGGAGTACCAGGCCCGGAGGGTTACCGGGGTCCCACCCTGGAGCCAGGCCTGGGGTTGGGGCCCGTGAGCGAGCACCTGGTGGCCGGGCTTTTGCCCATGGGGCCCGGCCGGGCCCAGCCCGAACCGGATACATGGGCTCGTCCAACTGTGGACCCACCACCCGCAGGAGGAACATGAAGGGTCCGGTGCATTGCGAATCGGGTGGCAGACCAAGGCGGGAGCCTTGGCGGTCCAATCCCCGGACAAGAAAACTAGTTTTTGGGACATGGAACGTCACCTCGCTGGCGGGGAAGGAGCCGGAGCTTGTGGCAGAGGTTGAGCGGTACCGGCTAGATATAGTCGGACTCACCTCGACACATTGCATTGGCTCTGGAACCCGAGACCTGGAGAGGGGTTGGACACTGTACTTTGCTGGAGTTTATCTGGGTGAGAGGCGGAGGGCTGGGGTTGGCTTTTTGTTAGCCCTGAGACTCCCTGCCTGTGTGTTGGGGTTTACCCCGGGGGACAAGAGGGTAGCTTCCTTGCGCCTTCGGGTCGGGGAACGGGTCCTGACTGTTGTTTGTGCTTATGGGCCAAATATCAGTTCAGAGTACCCACCCTTTTTGGAGTCCCTAGGACGAGTGCTAGATAGTGCTCCATCAGGGGACTCCATTGTCCTGCTGGGGGACTTCAATGCTCACATGGGCAATGACAGCTTGACCTGGAGGGGTGTGATTGGGAGGAACGGCCCACCTAATCTGAACTCGAGCGGTGTTTTGTTATTGGACTTCTGTGCAAGCCACAGTTTGGCCATAACGAACACCATGTTCGAACATAAGGATGCCCACCGGTACACTTGGTACCAGGGCAGCCTAGGTCACAGGTCGATGATAGATTTTGTAGTCATATCATCTGACCTGCGGCCGTATGTTTTGGACACCCGAGTGAAGAGAGGGGCGGAGCTGTCAACTGATCACCACCTGATGGTGAGTTGGATCAGATGGCAGGGGAACATGCCGCGTAGACCTGGCAGACCCAAACGCATAGTGAGGGTCTGCTGGGAACGCCTGGCAGAAGAACCTGTCAAGACGGTCTTCAACTCCCACCTCCGGCAGAGCTTTGACCACGTCCCGAGAGCAGTGGGGGACATTGAGTCCGAGTGGGCCTTGTTCCACTCTGCGATTGTCGAGGCGGCTGTTGCTAGCTGTGGTCGTAAGGTGGCCGGTGCCAGTCGTGGTGGCAACCCCCGTACCCGCTGGTGGACACCAGAGGTTCGGGGAGCCGTCAGGCTGAAGAAGGAGGCCTACAGGGCGTGGCTGGTCTGTGGGTCTCCGGAGGCAGCAGACAGGTACCGGATAGCCAAGCGGGGTGCAGCAGTGGCAGTTGCCGAGGCAACATCTCGGGCGTGGGAGGAGTTTGGTGAGGCCATGGAGAAAGACTATCGATCGGCTCCAAAGAGGTTCTGGCAAACTGTCCGGCGCCTCAGGAGAGGAAGGCAGCAACTCGCTCACACTGTTTACAGTGGGGATGGGGAGCTGCTGACGTCAACTGAGGCTATAGTCGGACGGTGGAAGGAATACTTTGAGGAGCTCCTCAATCCCACCAATGCGCATTCTGAGGAGGAACCAGAGCTGGGAGGCCTGGGGATGGACTGTCCGATCTCGGGGGCAGAAGTTGCTGAGGTAGTCAAACAACTACACAGCGGCGGAGCCCCGGGGGCGGATGAGGTTCGTCCTGGGTATCTCAAGGCTATGGATGTTGTAGGGCTGTCATGGTTGACACGTCTCTACAACATTGCGTGGTCATCGGGGGCAGTTCCTAGGGAGTGGCAGACCGGGGTGGTGGTCCCCATCTTTAAGAAGGGTGACCTGAGGGTGTGTTCCAACTATAGGGGGATCACACTCCTCAGCCTCCCTGGAAAGGTCTACTCCAAGGTACTGGAGAGGAGGGTCCGATCAATAGTTGAATCTCAGATAGAGGAGGAGCAATGTGGTTTTCGTCCTGGCCGTGGAACTGTGGACCAGCTCTATACCCTTGCAAGGGTGATGGAGGGGGCATGGGAGTTTGCCCAACCAATCCACATGTGCTTTGTGGATTTGGAGAAGGCTTATGACCGTGTCCCCAGGGGCACCCTGTGGGGGACGCTCCAGGAGTATGGGGTGGGTGGCTTTCTGTTAAGGGCCATTCAGTCCCTTTACCAGAGGAGCGTGAGTTTGGTCCGCATAGCCGGTAGTAAGTCGGACCTGTTCCCAGTGAGGGTTGGACCCCGCCAGGGCTGCCCTTTGTCACCGGTTCTGTTCATCACTTTTATGGACAGAATTTCTAGACGCAGCCGTGGTGTGGAGTGTGTCGAGTTTGGTGGCAGGAGAATCTCGTCTCTGCTTTTTGCGGATGATGTGGTCCTCCTAGCTTCATCCAGCTCTGACCTTCAGCTCTTGCTGGGTAGGTTCGCGGCCGAATGTGAAGCGGCTGGGATGAGGATCAGCACCTCCAAATCTGAGACCATGGTTCTCGACCGGAAAAGGGTGGCTTGCCACCTCCGGGTCGGGGGAGAGGTCCTACCTCAAGTGGAGGAGTTTAAGTATCTCGGGGTCTTGTTCACGAGTGAGGGTAGGAGGGATCGGGAGATCGACAGGCGGATTGGTTCGGCGTCTGCAGTGATGCGGACGCTGAGCCGATCTGTCGTGGGGAAGAGGGAGCTGAGCCAGAAAGCCAGGCTCTCGATTTACCGGTCGATCTACGTCCCAATCCTCACCTATGGTCATGAGCTTTGGGTAATGACCGAAAGAACGAGATCGCGGATACAAGCGGCCGAAATGAGTTTCCTCCGTAGGGTGGCCGGGCTCAGCCTTAGAGATAGGATGAGGAGCTCGGACATTCGGGAGGGACTCGGAGTAGAACCGCTGCTCCTCTGGATCGAAAGGAGCCAGTTGAGGTGGTTTGGGCATCTGGTCAGGATGCCTCCTGGACGCTTCCCCGGGGAGGTGTTTCGGGCATGTCCTGCCAGCAGAAGGCCCCCGGGTCGACCCAGGACACGTTGGAGAGGTTACATCTCCAATCTGGTCCGGGAACGCCTTGGGGTCCTGCCGGAGGAGCTGGTGGACAAGGCCGGGGAGAGGACGGCCTGGAGCTCCCTAGTTGGGATGCTGCCCCCGCGACCCGGACCCGGATAAGCGGAGGAAGACGACGACGACGACGACGACGACATTCCCACACAGTAGAGCCTAACGATTCCAATGACTTCTCATGGGGTAGGGAGGAGGGATATTTACGGGGAGTTTCTGCTTGAAAAGAAACAATAGATAGCTACAGTTAATAAGTTTGACCCTCCCACATTCGGGTCAGAATTGACGAAAATCCTCGGGTGAGAAGCGTAACGTCTTCAAGAAACCAAAGAAGTCCAACTGTCTCTGTACGAACTCCTCTGGATTACAATGACCTGGATGACTGAGAACCTTCACCAGCAGCAGTAATGAACAGTCACTAAATCCTCTACTAACAGTCCTGCTGAAAGCAGTAAAACACAAATGGCCTATGTTTATTGGGTTTTCTGCATAAACGCTAGTGTGTAAAAATTACTTAGAAAAATCTCAACAGAAGGATCCTTTCTGATGCTCAGATCATTCCAGGGCCTCATGCTTGTAACTGAAAAGGCACAAAAAGCACATTTAATGGTATAAAGACTTATTTAGAGTAGTTCAATGACACCAAGTAAATATGTAGGCTATCGTAGGTCCTTGTTTCCGTTTTACTCTTGAAATAAAGACCATCACTATCTTACTTTTTTTTTGTGAGTTATGAAAATGTTTAACTTTATTCTGGAGAATACTTTTGCCTTTTTCTTGACACTAACTTTAAAGAAAAGATTGAAACCTATTTTTATTTCTTAAATGGATATTACTTAACCACTACAACCAAAAACTTCAATCTTTTCAGTTAAATCTTTTTTTGCTTGATACTCTTGTTTAATGCTTTCAATAGGGATGCACGATATACCCGCATCAATATCGGCCAATGTTAGTTTTTTAACATGTCAATATCAATCCGATAAGTAAAACTGGGCTGTTATTAATCTATTTTTCCATCTAGCAGCCATTTTTGTATTGGTTTCAGAAAGGTGGTGTGAGTATATAATAATAATGTAGTATGTTTACAGTCAGGTCCATAAATATTGGGACATCGCCACAATGCTAACATTTTTGGCTCTGCACCACAATGGATGTCAAATGAAACAAACAAGATGTGCTTTAACTGCAGACTGTCAGCTTTTATTTGAGGGTATTTACATCCAAATCAGGTGAACGGTGTAGGAATTACAACAGTTTGCATATGTGCCTCCCACTTGTTAAGGGACCAAAAGTAATGGGACAATTGGCTTCTCAGCTGTTACATGGCCATGTGTGTGTTATTCCTTCATTATCCCAAGTACAATGAGCAGATAAAAGGTCCAGAGTTCATTTCAGGTGTGCTATTTGCATTTGGAATCTGTTGCTGTCAACTGTCAAAGATGAGATCCAAAGAGCTGTCACATCAGTGAAGCAAGCCATCATTAGGCTGAATAAACAAAAGAAACCTATCAGAGAGATAGCAAAAACATTAGGCGTGGCCAAAACAACAGTTTGGAACATTCTCAAAAAGAAGGAACGCACCGGTGAGCTCAGCAACACCAAAAGACCCGGAAGACCACGGAAAACAACTGTGGTGGATGACCGAAGAATCCTTTCCCTGGTGAAGAAAACACCCTTCACAACAGTTGACCAGATCAAGAACACTCTCCAGGAGGTAGGTGTATCTGTGTCAAAGTCAACAATCAAGAGAAGACTCCACCAGTGTGAATACAGAGGGTTCACCACAAGATGTAAACCATCGGTGAGCCCCAAAAACAGGAAGGCCAGATTAGAGTTTGCCAAACAACATCTAAAAAAGCCTTCACAGTTCTGGAACAACATCCTATGGACAGATGAGACCAAGATCAACTTGTACCAGAGTGATCAGAAGAGAAGAGTATGGAGATGGAAAGGAACTGCTCATGATCCTAAGCATACCACCTCATCAGTAAAGCATGGTGCTGGAAGTGTCATGGCGTGGGCATGTATGGCTGCCAGTGGAACTGGTTCTCTTGTATTTATTGATGATGTGACTGCAGACAAAAGCAGCACGATGAATTCTGAAATGTTTCGGGCAATATTATCTGCTCATATTCAGCCAAATGCCTCAGAACTCATTGGACGGCGCTTCACAGTGCAGATGGACAATGACCCAAAGCATACTGCAAAAGCAACCAAAGAGTTTTTGAAGGGAAAGAAGTGGACTGTTTTGCAATGGCCAAGTCATTCACCTGACCTGAATCCGATTGAGCATGCATTTCACTTGCTGAAGACAAAACTGAAGGGAAAATGCCCCAGGAACAAGCAGGAACTGAAGACTATTGCAGTAGAGGCCTGGCAGAGCACCACCAGGGATGAAACCCAACGTCTGGTGATGTCTGTGTGTTCCAGACTTCAGGCTGTAATTGACTGCAAAGGATTTGCAACCAAGTATTGAAATGTATAAGTTTGATTTATGGTTCTTATTCTGTCCCATTACTTTTGGTCCCTTAA
Source organism: Nothobranchius furzeri (assembly GCF_043380555.1). NCBI lineage: Eukaryota > Metazoa > Chordata > Actinopteri > Cyprinodontiformes > Nothobranchiidae > Nothobranchius > Nothobranchius furzeri. Next base: position 47,080,005 of record NC_091741.1, on the reverse strand, counting down.
CAAGTGGGAGGCACATATGCAAACTGCTGTAATTCCTACATCGTTCACCTGATTTGGGTGTAAATACCCTCAAATAAAAGCCGACAGTCTGCAGTTAAAGCACATCTTGTTCATTTCATTTGATATCCATTGTGGTGGTGTATAGAGCCAAAAATGTTAGCATTGTGTCGATGTCCCAATATTTATGGACCTGACTGTATATATAATTCTTATATTTGTGGTGCTTATTGGCAATAATCTGACAAAACGATACATCACAGCATAGGGGAGAAGATACAATATCTCCTGGTAATAAAAGTCAGACGATATTTGTGATATTTTTTTTACTGAATAATTGGAAAACTCAGCTAGATGCTCAAAGTGTGTTAAGTGTTATCGCAAGATTTTGTTTGTCAGAATGAAGGCAGTAATAACTGCTGCCACCCAACATTCGGGGTTTCAATTGCACCACACAAAAGAACCAGAGTAAAGGTTTGCATGTAAATTCTCAATAAAAAATTTTTATATGCTGCTTTTAAATGTCAAATCAGTATCATTACACAAAATATCACAATATTAATAGAGTGAATTATATTATGTTCCTTCTTATATTAATGCAATATCGATAAATATCTGTTATCGGATATAACAGCGATATTAATATCAGATGTTGATATCGGCCCACATTTTCCATATCGGTGCATCTCTAATTTTCAGGAATCATTAAGAAGTTGTTATTTGAATGATGCTCAGATGACACCCACCTTGCTCCTTCTGGTTGAATCGGTGTTAAAAGAAAACTATCACAGTAGTAGAATACAGAGCCGGGTCACACTAACAAACGAAACTGACCTGCCCTCATCATTCAAGCAGAAACCTTAACATTAACAATCACAGCCAGTTCTATATTATTCTATAGTAGGACTCCCGTCTTTATGGCTGAACATCCATTTCAGCCACTAATAGGACAACTCTAGCATGTTCCTACATTCATGAGTGGAAGGGAGAGACAAGATATAAAAAGGATAGATCTCATTAGAGGACAACCAATCACCAGATTAATGAGAACGCAGGACTGACAGATCATTCTGTTGAGGAAACGAAGGGGGGTGGGGAGTAAAAATGACAATATGAACACAGAGAAAGAAGATGAAGAAAACACAAAAGGTAAAAATCCTGATTTGCTTCATAAACCCTCTCAGAATAGAAAAGGTAAAAGAATAAAACTTGAAAACGGAGAGGAAAATGAACCAGACACCGACAGCAGCAGCAGGACGGAGGGAGGAAAGGAAAATAACACAGAGTGACAATAAAAGAATATGGGGATTTATTTCTACAATTAGCGCTTTGTGAGGATGCGTTTGCTGTTCTTCCTGCTTTAGTGAGTGTATAATCTGAAACATAAATGTGACTGTTAGTATATCACTTTCTTCAACTGCACTCAAATTCAATATGTAATAAAAGCTGAATTTAAACAAAGCTAATGATCATAACTGCAGATTGAGACAAACATCTTACAGAGATGTAATATTTTTTATTTTGCACGAGTGAATGAAAAGTGCTATTAAAATATGAAATGAGAAAATAAACAGGAATAAAAAATATAATTTAACCTCCTGAGACCCAAATTTGTATTTAGTGTGATTTAAAGGAAAAACTATTGTAGCCATAACAGATTAGTAGACTCTCATAAACGTTATAACAAAACAAATACATAAAAATTTTTAATTAAAAAATTACAAATTTATGAAAAAAAAGGATGAAAAAGAAATATTTCTACTAAAGACCAGAATATAGTTGCTGTTTAAGCTCATGTTGTTGCCGGTTAGGGCTGCAACAACGAATCGATAAATTCGATGAAAATCGATTTCTAAAAGCGTTGGCAACGAATTGCGTCATCGATTCGTTGTGTCGCACAACTCTTCCAAAAGCGCCCCCCCCCCCTTCCCGCCCGCCGTTGCGCGCAGACCAGAGCAAGTCAGATCAGCGCGAGGGAGAGCCGCAGATCAGCGCGAGGGAGAGCCGGCAGATCAGCGCGAGGGAGAGCCGGTACCGGCAGATCAGCGCGAGGGAGAGCCGGTACCGGCAGATCAGCGTGAGGGAGAGCCGGTACCGGCAGATCAGCGCGAGGGAGAGCCTGCAGACTTTGTGCTGCTGCGAACCGGTTCCGCATTGCTGCGCAGCGATCCAGGCAGCTGCTTCCAGCGCACGGTCCATTCTCAAAGTGGCGCAACCAAAAAACTATAATTAGCACACGATCGTTCTTGTCCGCACATGTTCTCTATTTTCTGTCTTATTTGTGCCTGAAGCGCGCTACTGCGGAGCTCATCACCTGTGCTGTGGTGATGTCACCTCACGCAGCATCGAAAACGCGCTCTCCGCTTTGCGGTCAGGAGATGATCTGCTCAAAAGTAACTGATGAGGTGAAAAGGTAAGAATCCAGGCAACAGATTTTCTGGAGAATTATGAGGAGATGCAGGAAGATTAGAGACAGACAGGACATGAAAATAGTTAAATAAAAACAAGAAAACAAAACAAAGTGTTGAAAAGTAAAATGTAGGTAGATTTATCTCCACTACACGTTTTTACCAGTAAAAAACAATAAGTTACACACATGTCATATTTATACATCTGATACAATTCAGATCACCTTCAAAACTCAGTCACACACCCAGGGCCGTTTCAAGACATTTTGGGGGCCAAGGCAAAATGCCCCCCCCCCCCCCCCCCCCCCCCCATAACTGGGCTCCCCAGAAGCCTCTGTGTAATTCATGCCCTCTCCAGGAGTGTTAGTTATACGGTGTTTATAAAAGCCCCTCAGACATTACTGACATGTTCTAATATTATCAGATGAAAAACTAAACAATCAGGCATGCTGTCTCATCTGCTGCTTTTCTAAACTTGCAAAAAGTAACAAAACTATTTGAAAGCCACTATTTGTGGATTCTCTGAAAGTTTCCATGGAGTGTGTGACAACTTATTTTTTCATTGATCCTATCGTCTAATCTCACAGCTGAAACAAGCATCCTTGATAATCTGTGCACAGGAAGCTTACTGATGCTGTAGTAAAACAAAAGGTATAATAATTTATTATTAATAAAACCTTGTTGCAGCACTAAAGCATAAAAATGAGATTTTGCATTAAATATGCAAAATATTTACATATGAATTGTTTTAGAGCCCTTTAATTGGCAGAATCTGATATTAATTTAGTTCTTACAAAAAATGGGTCCCAACATGGTTTGTGTGGCATTGCCATAGTGTGATGTCATAGGCACAGATCCCCTGTCCTCTTGTTTGAAAATGGAAATATGATCACCCTACATTAAACAAACTGTCCACCCGGGCTTTTGCGCTGCACAGAGACGCTTCGCTGCCTATGACTTTGAACGTCAGTTGAGAGTCAGTCTCATGCAGACTAACCAATGAAGAGAGGGCCTCAAGTTAAGACCCTCTCCTCATTGGTCAGTCCACACGAGGTGGGTCAAAGGTTACTCTGGGCAGGTTACGTGTTGTCAGGCATTCAAGTATTGAGTATATTTACTGCATATTACAGTAAAATATTCTGTATGTGACCACATTATGGTGATCCTTGGGTCGTGATGATGGAGCCCTTGAATATTGTTGCCCAGGGTACAACAAAGTGTTAATCTGGCCCTGGTTCCGCCGTCACATTCCCGCAGAAACTGGTTGATCACACCGGGGCCAGACTACTAGCATGTGGTTTTACAACCACAATGTCCTCGGAAGCAAAAACGCTTTTAAAAGGGAGGGAGGAGTCCTAACTGTTGCTGCAGGCGTGTTGTGTGAGAGTGCAGTTATATACTGGTTAATATATTTTTGGGTTCAGTTGCTTTCATGTGGCCTAATGTGAGTCTATTTGGAATCATTGGAATGATCAGCAGCATTTCTTGATGTGACTTTATGGCAGTTGCCCAGGGCATCATCGCAAGGAGGATGGCATTCATTTACTTTTATTTTATTTGGTATTTTTTCAGTCATTTTTGGAAATAGTGATCAATTTTGATTAATTCACAGCCTATGTTTAATTACATTTAAAATAAATGTCAACAGATGAGATCAAACAAAACAGATGAGAATTGCCCTTAAGCTGTTTAACTTGGACAAAGCATCACAGATAGATGTAGCTTAGGGTCTCTGTCTATACACCTTATAAGACAATTTAGGTGATGGCATGTTGTTTTTCTGCTATTGAACTGTTTTCTAATAATGTTGTGTTAAATAAAGTGAAGGAAGGAGAGAAATAACGTTTCCCTGGCAGTTTTTTAAAATTTCCCAATGTAATCCGATTAATCGATTAATCGTGTCGAGACCCCATCCGATTAATCGATTATCTAAATAATCGTTTGTTGCAGCCCTATTGCCGGTGCAGGCTACGTCTTTGTTCACATACTTGCTGCTACGTGGCACTGCTCTGCACGAGTGTTCCTGTAATGAAGAGGACTTTCATTACTCATGTTTGTAAACTATTTAGTCACCGATGTGTTTCTTTGTGAAACAGAAGCACTTTAACTTGACCCCCTATTATCACTGCCTTTTCAAGTGCATTTGCGGATGAAAGAAGACCGTGGTGCATCGAATGTTTTAAGATATTTATTGAAGAGTTGTAAGATTGATGGGCCTTTGTTCAGGAGAACCACAGCTCTCTTCATTAAGCCATATGGGGCAGTCTGGAGAGAGGAAAAAGTTACCTGAAACAACAAAAGGGTTTCTCAGGAAGTAGGAAAGCGATGGGGTTAAAATGCACAAAAGTTCAGTGTTAAACTAAGAAGTAAAGTTTAAAGTGTGCTCACTCACCTTCCTGTTTCCTCACCAGGGTGTTCGAGAAAATCTTTCCCCGGGGGTCCGAGCACCATTTAAAGGTTGCGGTTGAGGCCAGGAGGAGAGGGTGGGGGAAAGTTTCTAATGGGGGTTTTCTCTTATGGGTGTTTTAATCTGGTGTTTAGATGCAAATTAGGATTTTTATATTAGTATTTTTGTATGTATAGGAAATGGGTTATGAAAGTATATTTAAATAAAGTTGAGAAATGCTTGGTGAGGGTAGCAGAGGAGCTCCCCTGGTGAGCTGGGGTAGTTGGTATAGCCCTATTAACAGCAGGGTATAAAAGGCTGCATGTTTTCATGCTCATGTGGATTGTTGCTGCCTGTACCAAGACAACTAGTGGAAAATAAACCACTCTGCGTGACCCGCCAAGTTCCTGCCTCAGTGTCATTGCTCCTGAAATCCAGCCGTTTAAGGCCGTCTATATGACAGTTCCACTAGGGGGTGTTCTAGAGAGCCATGTTTGTGGGTACAACCAAAACAAACATGGCGTCAATAAAAGAGCTCAGTAACTGGTTAATGTTGGCATCACGACAGAAAAAGACAGCACATGATATCATAGGTGATTTAAAAGACCTCTAAACCAGCGACTGAGTCACCGTGGTGAGTGTGTCTCGCTCGTTTTGTCAACTCCACCTTCTGATTACTCGTATATGGCAGCATTCGGACATGCCGCATTAATTTCAGGGGACATGCTCAAATGATACTTCAAAACAAATGCGAGTAACGCCATTTTAAACATGCTTTTGTGTTGTTAAACAGCAAGCATGTCACAGCCCTTGAAGTTAATATAAAGTGTCTAAATGATAAAAAAAAGGTCTAAGTTGATGATAATAAAACATTATAGTACAAGCAGTCATTGACCACATAGACATGGGTCTTAGAAGGGTAAAATGGTTTTTCTAGTTTCTCTCGAGATCTTTAAAGTCACATCAAGAGTTTTATACAAAAACAGCTGCATGAAATGTGAAAAACCAAATGCTCCTTCAACATACAAATGAGAACATTAAGCTGGATCTAAAATCCATCTCCTATGATCCAGAATCAGCAACAACCTTTCACTGTTTAGCAGTGGACACACACACACGCACACACACAAACCAGGATCCCCCAGCCCAGCTGAAGGAGAGCATTTCGAGGCTAAAACAGCATGTGAGGAGTTGTATCGATCACCTATGTTCCCAGCTTCCTGTTCTGGACACATTTGCCACTCTCGCCCTGACCTCTGTCTGCGTTTCTCTCTCATTCCAAGTATCACACTCACTCTGTGAGTGTGTGGGTCCCAGGCCCCAGAAACATCGGGAGTCTTTTGCCATCGACCAACTTGGGCTGCATTAATAGCATTCACCACTTCTGGGAATAGGGAATGTGCATGTGAGTACTGAATGTTATTCTAAACTAGTGCAATGATTGGGCTCCCCGTTCAATAACAGCACTCGCTAGGATGACCATCCACGTGCCCCTTAAAACTGACAACCACCGAGACGTTAACAAAAAACACACAAATGCTATTTAAATGTGGCATTTATTCCTGAACAGGCATTAGATAGTTATTTACTTTATTTATTAATCAACAAACAATGAATAGATGTATTACAACTGGTTTTATAATCAGAAACCTGTTCCCTGGTTTTGTTTTCCCTAAGAGCTTGTGTTTCTCTACTGGTAAAGGTTTGACTGACAACTCTGAGTCATGAATAATCCACTTTGGGAGTTCAAGTATCTCCTGGTCTCAGTAGGAGACTAAAACAATGTTGCATGCGTCACCATTAAGGAAAAAAGACAAAGGTGACTGTTAATGTTCTGATGCTCACATGGGATCATGAACTGTGGGTAATGGCTGACAGAATGAGATGATGAGAAGAAGCAGCTAGAATGAGCTTCATCCATGGAGTGGCTGGACTCACAGGACTAGGGTGAGCTCGGGGCAGAGCTGTGGCTCCACTTGATCAAAATAAAGCTAGATGAGGATATTTGAGACCAGTGTCCAAAAACCCAACATGAGCTAGATATTATCCCTCATAGAAGACAGGGAATGCCTGGAGAGGGAGGTGTGGAGATTTCTCCTTAAACTGCTGATGTTTGTGACCTGATGGTTGGATGGTTGGTGAAGAAGAAGAAGAAGAAGAAGAAGAAGAAGAAGAAGAAGAAGAAGAAGAAGAAGAAGAAGAAGAAGAAGAAGAAGAAGAAGAAGAAGAAGAAGAAGAAGAAGAAGAAGAAGAAGAAGAAGAAGAAGAAGAAGAAGAAGAAGAAGAAGAAGAAGAAGAAGAAGAAGAAGAAGAAGAAGAAGAAGAAGAAGAAGAAGAAGAAGAAGAAGAAGAAGAAGAAGAAGAAGAAGAAGAAGAAGAAGAAGAAGAAGAAGAAGAAGAAGAAGAAGAAGAAGAAGAAGAAGAAGAAGAAGAAGAAGAAGAAGAAGAAGAAGAAGAAGAAGAAGAAGAAGAAGAAGAAGAAGAAGAAGAAGAAGAAGAAGAAGAAGAAGAAGAAGAAAATATCAATTCTATAGCACCTCTCAAGATAAAAATCACGAGGCGCTTCACAAAAACAAAAAATGTAAAAATATAAAAAGCATTTAGAAAATGTTTAAAAATATATTTGAAATGAGCAAAAAGAGACAATTGTGATAAAAAATGTAAAGAAAGAGAGAGAGTGAACAGGAAAGAGGGAAATCAGTGGATCCTGAGGAAGGTGGAATAGGTGGGGAGAGCAGAATAAAGAGAGAGTGGTGGAGAAGGTCATACAAAAGCCAGCTTGAACAAGTGAGTCTTCAGCTGCTTTTTAAAGGAGACCACTGAGTCCACTGATCTCAGGCTCAGGGGGAGAGAGTTCCAGAGTCTGGGGACCACAGCAGCAAATGATCTGTCACCTTTGGTCTTTAGCCTGGTGCGCTGCACAACCAGTAGGCTTTGATCACTGGACCTCAGGGACCTGCTGGGGGTGTAGGGACTAAGAAGATCACCAATGTAAGATGGTGCTTGTCCTTGTAAGGCCCTATAGACCAGAACCAGGATCTTGAAATGAACCCTGAAGTTGTCTATATATGTGTGTGTGTGTGTGTGTGTGTGTGTGTGTGTGTGTGTGTGTGTGTGTGTGTGTGTGTGTGTGTGTGTGTGTGTGTGTGTGTGTGTGTGTGTGTGTGTGTGTGTGTAGGTATAGGTCGGTCGGTTGGTTGGTTGGATGGATGAAATAAAGAGGGTTTTTTTTGCTTAAAACAACAGGCTTGCAGCAAATATTTAAATTTAAGCCTAAGGAAGAGAAACCATTAAATAATCATTGAAAGAGCTGCAATATAAAAATATTGCAACTACATGACTTCATCTTATATAAACTAAATTTCACTCTGAAATCTGTTTTAAAATCAGTGTAAAATGACACTTTATTTAGTATTCATCCTCATCTTGCTCTGTAGACCCTTTGGAGCAGATTAACACCATGAAAACACTGAATCTGCGTGTACTTCTGTGAATTCATTAAGTGCTTTGTATCCTGGTGTGTATGGGAATTCCCAAATGTTTCCCTTTAACAGTTAGCAGAGGTCAGCCTTGTAACTAGGCTAATAGACTAATTACTACAAAGTTTTCAGACATGCACACAAAACACTCACTAGGTTATTATTTTAATATATGCAACATAATTGCCATGCAAATTAAAAATGCTCCGTTTGTGACTGGATGTTCGGCAACAACACGGACACTTTAAAGAACATGATACGATTAGAAGAAAGGATGTTTAAGTCTTGTAATAATTCTATTGTTATTCTGCAACATCTTTTATAAGCTGAGTAATTTACTGCAGTCTGAAATCAGATTATTTAAATTCTCACATTACCGCTTATTGTAGACAAACAGCATCTTAAATATTCAGATTTGGCCCTCCCTCCCTTCCTTTCTTTCACCACAAGCAGAAAGACAGATAGATCTCAACAAGAGCTGCACTTTCAACTCATTGTCATTTTGATATTTAAAGTGTTATCTCATAATCTGAGCATTTAAAGTGCGCACAAATTTCCACACAAGAAAATCTGAAGTGCTGCGTTTGTAAACAGTGACACTTTCACGGTGCCAGAAAGGTCTTTAATCCTCTGAAAACTGCAGACAATGTGCATGGATAGCAGGGCTAAAGCTGCCAACACAACAGCTGTAACCTGCTGTGATTAATAGTGGCAGGAAATGCACAGAAGGTGATGTGCAAATTACGGCAGGAGCTGGATTTTAAAACTGTTACAAAAAAAATAGATATGACAAATTACAGATTTAAGCAAGGTAAAAAAAATTACTAATATAATGAGGATTTGACCTCCATGGAAAAATTGTTAAAACCTTAATGATGCATTTTTATTATGCATGCTTCTATGACACAAATAGCAATCAGTCACCTAAAAGAGCCACAAAATAACAGAGCCTAGTTCCCGCAGTGCTACAGTAACTATTCTAAACAAAAATATATGCAACAGTATTTTATTTTTCCTTTAGGTTCTTTAGACAGATGATTTCATAGCTTAGTTACAGTTAGATTTCCTTATTTACATTGTTGTTTTCGTACTCCTCATGGAAAAAATAGGATTAACTAACTTTTTAGGCCCAACATTTATAAAATGTTGTTGCTGTGGCAACGACAACTTGATTTTCTCCTTCATGAGCCAATAACTGCGTATTCTGTGCATGTCCTGAATAAAGTACTCAAAACTAAAACTACTTTATCCATCAGTACAACTATTTTTATGTCAGAATGCATCACACACACAACAAAAGCAGAACTTAGTCGTTGACACTTGTTTGAACTTTCATTTGTAATTATTGCCTTTAAAAAAAGCTTTGGCGTTATTAGTTAGGTGTCACAGGATGTTGTTATCTTTTAATACCAACTTTTAATGGGGCGACGGTGGCACAGGAGTTAAGTGCTCGCCTCGTAATTGGAAGGTTGCAGGTTTGAGCCACGCTCACTCTGTCGCTGTCGTTGTGTCCTTGGGCAAGACACTTAACCCACGTTGCCTGCTGGTGGTGGTCGGAAGGACCGGTGGCGCCAGTGCTCGGCAGCCTCGCCTCTGTCGGTGCGCCCCAGGGCAGCTGTGGCTACACTGTAGCTCATCCCCACCAATGTGTGAATGTGTGTGTGAATGGGTGAATGACTGATTGTGTTGTAAAGCGCCTTGGGGGGTTCTGGGACTCTAGAAGGCGCTATATCAAATACAGGCCATTTACCATTTAATAATTTTAACTGAATAAATTAACAGCTTCTATGAACATGACACGACTCAAATACCGGTATGCAGAATTCTTAAAATATATTCTGTAGCGAACTATTTCAACGTTAACAGTCTAAAACCACATCACATAAAGTTACCTTAACTTAAATAGTTAATAATAAATTGTAAATGGCCTGTATTTATTTATATAGCACCTTCTAGGGTTCTACAACCCCCCAAGATGCTTTAAAACACAATCAGTCATTCACCCATACACAAGCACACACATTCACTTCCTGTTGATGCTGAGCTACAATGTAGCCACATCTGCCCAGGGCGCACTGACAGAAGCAAGGCTGCCAAGCACTGGCCCCTCTGACCACCACCAGCAGGTAAGGCACGTAAGGCTTGCCCAAGGACACAACAGCAGCAGTCTCTGACAGGAGCTGGGATTGATCCTACAACCTTCCTATTGATGGACAACCCCCTCTACCTCCTGAGAATCTGCTGCTTATTTACCATAAGCCTTGCTTCTGTGTTTGTTCATTTTAGTGTGTGTGTGTGTGTGTGTGTGTGTGTGTGTGTGTGTGTGTGTGTGTGTGTGTGTGTGTGTGTGTGTGTGTGTGTGTGTGTGTGTGTGTGTGTGTGTCTTTATGTAGAATACAGGGTGTGCATCTCTGTGACTTCCAGGGATGCTGTTCTGTCTCTGATGGAGGTGTTCGCAGACCCTGTCCATTACACAGAGTGCTGCTATTTTGCTCCACATTCCATGTCATCAGGACACACACACACACACACACACACACACACACACACACACACACACACACACACACACACACACACACACACACACACACACACACACACACACACACACACACACACACACACACACACACCAAGTCCACTCTTATTTTCCTATAATTCAACACACCTATTTGTTCTACTCTCACAGACCTCTTCTATAAAAGACAGTGACGACATCTAGGGGTTCATCTAATATATTTGCAAACTCCAGCTGGGCTGTAAAGGAAACCCTCTATGTTGCATCAGCGGCTGTAAAAGAAAGCTATAAATCCTAGATGTTTTGGTTGTAAAATGTTCGCAAGCTTTAAAGACATTAGACAGGTCTTACCTGGGTCTCAGACATGACGTAGAGGTAGTGATGATCAGAGGAGAAGGCCATATCTCTGAGGATGGGACCATTCTCCACCGCCTGCACCGTCTCATACTGAAGAGCTCGAGAGGAGCCATCCACTCGGATCTGCAAAGAAAAAAGGCAAACTTTCTATAACTCCTGTGCCAACAATGATTCACATGTGAAACAATCACAACTTTAGAAATGAACAAACCCTGCTGAGGAAAACTTTCTGGGTTTGGCAAAAAATATATTTGTTAACCAGCCAAGATAACCAGTTTTATCAAAATTAGATCAGAGTATTTTTATGAAAAATTACTGTAGTTACTTCATTATCAATACAGTTACAGAAAAAAATTATTTTCTGAGGAAAAATAAATAAACAGGCAAGCTGTTGTTCTTAACAAAAGACTTAAGAGGACCGCTGAAAATGCATTGTCATTGCAAGACTTAAACTTATTAAAAATACTTTTGTAAATTATTTCTGCACTGCTTGTCCAACACCATGCAGCTTTTATCCCCCTATGCAATGCAGCTGTTGGTGCTGCATCTTTCTCCATCATAGTTTGAGCCATTTAAAAGTAATTATGGTAATAAGGCATCTGCACAAAAGGTGCAGCCTACATATCCCTAGGTGAGTTTACTCAGCAGAAAGTGGCTGAAATTGGCTTTAAGCAGTCATTGATGTGATGGCAGAGGTCTGAGTTGTGCCAGAACATCTGCTTGTTTTGTCTTTCTCTCTCTCTCTCACACACACACACACACACACACACACACACACACACACACACACACACACACACACACACACACACACACACACACACACACACACACACACACACACACACACACACACACACACACACACACTTTGCAAAATCTGGTCCTATGGTTCTAATTTCCCAGAAACACAGTTCTGACACGTACTGTACCAACCACACCAACTCCCAGCAGCCATCAGATCGCGGGTTCACACACGGGTCTTTGTGGGCTTTTGGACGGGTGTAAAGCAAGTCTTTTTAAAGATGTGCTGACTCTTTGTAGTCCTTTGCGCTCTTCAACATTTAAGGGGTTTGCAGGTAACAGGCATAAACGGGAGATAATTGGACAGAAGCAGATGGTGGAGGAGACGGGTGAGCCACTTCATGCTTAATTATAAAATGTATGTGATACTTTAATTGTATCTTGTGTCAGAATTTCACAGAAGAGACAAAAACTACAGGTACTGGAGACGTCTAAGGTCAAAAGGTGATTTTTCATGTGGAAAAACTGAAATATGAGGAAAACAATAATAATAGTTGCTTTTTTAGAATATGATGAAAATAAATAAATAAACAAATAAATAAATAAGGACTATTTGATTAATTTAGTTTGATGTTAGATGTTGTAAAAGAATAATGCAGCTGTTTTATAGTTGAGCAGAACTTTTTGTTTCTTGTTTTTCTTGGAAAACAAACTATTATATTGCAGAGAAGTAAATGTAAACAGGGTGAAGTTCCCGCTGCTCCCTCACATATCCAGTTTCACAACATGACATTTCTTTAAATGAGCACCGTCTTCACCCCAATTTCACCCAAGTCTTCAATGTTGTTTGTTTTACAGTCATCCTTTTTTCTCCAGCTCTGCCTCCTGCTAGGATAAGGTAGTGACCTTGATCTCAAAGAACCGTAAGTTCTCTTTTATCAAAGCCTGACACACTTCCACTGGGACTCATTGTATGCAGCGAGGTCAGCCGCAAAGAAAAGAACAGAAGGCAGATAGGAGAGAAACAAGAGAAGGAGGCAAGAAGAAAGAACCTTTTGCACAAGCCAGAGCCAGATTCAGCAGGTGGGGTTACCTAATCTGGCCTGTCAGGTGAGTTTGGTTTAGGTGCATTTTGCACACAGAGCATTGCATGCCACTTCATGTGGACTTGTGGAGAGATGTGCGTATCATTTTACCTACACGGCATATGACAATGTGTGGAGACAACTGTTGCATAGAGTTTAAGGGTTGACAGGCCATATCAGTGGTGGAGTCTAGAGTTTTATCGTGTTGGGACAGATCCACAGTCACCAGGGAGCAGAGAGGCTTCAAGGGGACGCTACTGTATATCATCCCAGGATCTGACCACCAACAAAACAAATGAGCCACCAGGGAGAGCACAGCATGTCCGCAAGCATGCGACGCTGGCTGTTTAAGTCACACGGGGACACGAGGGGAGCACACAAGGGAACACGGCTGACTTCAGTCCAACACAATGGAAGTAATACAATAATTTTATGCTTTACGTCCTTTTATTTTTGCTTAAATTTAAAAAAAGAAATACTTTAAAAGTAAAAAAACCTACAACTAACTTAAAAGTATCAACTCACAACAAGTTAATTACCTGAAAATGAATAAAGAGCAGATGTGCATATTTTCTATTGCAAGAATGCAGAAAACAAAAGCATGCATTAGCAACACACTAACAATGTTTGTTTGCCATTGATGTAAAGCAATAACTAAACAATATCAGTTGTCGTTACATTAGTTGTGGTAATCATCAGCGTTTATTAATACATTATGTCTTAAAGTCATTTCTCATCTGCTTAAAATCATTAAGAGAGCTAGAATGGTGCTAGCCAACATTATCTGATTCATTTTCAACAGAAATAAAGTGGATTAGCTGCTCTATGCTAAATGGATTACAATGCTAATCTCTGCTATCACATTAACACGACCCAATAGACATTCACTGCCAGACAGACTTCATTTTGCCTCCTTGAACCGTAGCTTTAATGGAAATAGGGAGTGTATTTTAAAAAGCATGTCTATACCAACATACTCAGGTGCTTCTCTCTCTGTCACACACACACACACACACACACACACACACACACACACACACACACACACACACACACACACACATTTGGACTAGCAGCTTTTTTTTATTAAGAAATGGTAACGAGGCAACGTGACTAGCATTGTCAGTTTGGGCTTACAAATCACACACAGTAGGATGTAGCACAGACTGCTTCAAATCAACCAATTTATGTAACTGAACCAATGCACAAGATTCACCACATCACAGCTAAAACTGAGCAGCAGTTTCCACAAACTAAATTGGCCATGAACTGCATCCCCCTAGTGGCAAATGCGAGTAACTACAGGTAACAGTGATACAAGGGTGAGAGATCTGCTGTGAAAATGCTGCACAAACCATCACATTCTAAAACATTTCTCAGTAACATCACCCTTTTTATTTTAATGTCAAGTTAAATAATTAAAGCACATGCTTTAGAGATGGCCAAACACTTAAATTATCCCTAACATAGTTACTGATATATAAAAATACATAATTGTGACCGTTAAGGTCATGACAAACATTTTTCTGCCATGCACATTGTGTGTCCTGCTTTGATTCTGTCAATGAAGTATAATGTTCCCAGAGAGACTCCCTCCCTCTCTGTGGGACAAACAGCTAGCAGAAGGTGTGACGCTGACAGGAAAGCCACACTGGAGAGAAAACCACAGGATTACTCTCACTCTGTTGCTCTTGGCAATTTATACTCCACAAAGGCACACTGAATATGCAGCACCTCCTCTGACTCTGCATGTTTGCAATAACACAGCCAGTAAAACTGCAGAGGTGAAAACTGATATGCAGGAAAACTTTGTGCTTGACCAGTTGTGTTACACAACACAACCAGCAGGATGCATAAAAACCAACGCCACACAGAAGATAAAGCTAATGAATGACAGTGCTCAGAAACAGATGGCTTGTTTTGGCACATTTTGAACCGCCCAACACCTTACATATATACTCTGTCAATAATGTTCCTGCCCCATGGGAACCCTCTTCCCTTGAAAATTGCCCTTTGAAATTCAGTACCTCTAGTTCCACATCTGAGACATTTTATTGATTTTGGATAATCTAAGTGAACTGGAGACCAATTATAGAGGCTACTTTTAATCAGCTGATAAAAAGAAGTGAATCTGGTGAACAGATAACAGAAGTATTCTTGTAGTGTTGTTAAAGTGCAGGATCACTAAGGCATGTAACAGATAAAGACAGAATGTAGTAATCAGTAGCATACTTGAGATCACGTTGAAGATAAAAACCCACCCTACAAAGTCCTAAACACGCTCTAAAGGAGAGGAAACTTTGCTTCTGAGTGAAGACTGACACTGCAGAACCCTGTCCTCACATGGATTTTCAACCAGCTAAAGCAAGACTTGTCACACAGCGCTGCAGTCTGTTAAGCATGGCACACACACTAACACACCATAGCTGGAACACACACCATGACCAAAGTGTGGGTAGTGGAAGCCAGAATAAGCTGCTGAGTAAAGTATCACTATGCTTTGACATGGACCATGAAGCCAACAGTGAGGTAAGTGGGCTGGAGGAGAATGTCATCCAAAGTCATGGAGAATGCTGGGAAAGTGACATTTCCACAACATTTAGGTGGGAAATTCCACTAATCCTCTGAACAAGCTCACGAGCATCCTGAGCCAAGATTTCAGCTGCTAGGAGGGCTAGCATACATGGTGACAGCTAAAAGTCAGCATCTTTTCTTCTTAATCTGCTGTGGTGGTGATGACTTAAAACAAACAGAAATGTGTTTTTGTTCCCCAGTGTGAACATGAAATGACTTAGAATTTGAATGTATCTGTTATATTTATATTATTATGATCATTAAGTGTTTTAGTGCATAAACTATGAAATAAGAAGAAATGCTAGTGGGTCGGTTGAAGGTGCAGTCTATTCCTGCAGCAGCGTCAACAGAAGTCGTCGTAAAACTTTCCTAAATACTTCAAAATATGAGTGTCAAACTTATACTCAAAAACATCTGCTTCTTATAACAATACTTTATTAATAACCTCATCTTGAAGACTAAAAGGATGTTTGAAAGGTTTTTCACAGGTTGTGAGCAAGTCAAGTTAAGCTGTATGAGTGGAATTAATTTCTAAACTCATCTACTGTCTTTGAACACCAAGTTGTCATTTTAAATCCAACCACATGCTGCTAATGACGACTGAAGTCGTCCTTTGCATTTTTTTAACGGGGCGGGCCTGAGAATGAGCCTTTGCACTATGAATGTAAACATCATGGCGCTAAAGCTGATCTTCATCCACACATGTCACACGTCACGTGATCAGGAAGCAGAACTGTGCACAAAAACTACCAGACACAAGAACAGTTTCTTTCCTTCAGCTATTTCTCTCCTGAATCTGTAGATTCTTTTACCATCCTTTTACTATAGTTTTTAATACAAATTCAGTATGCTTATGGATATGTGTGTGTGTGTGTGTGTGTGTGTGTGTGTGTGTGCGTGCGTGCGTGCGTGCGTGCGTGCGTGCGTGCGTATGTATATATGTATATAGGTGTGTGTGTAAATGAACATGTGTGTGGGTATACATGTTCTTATGTGTTTTTAGGTATTTTTATTCTCATTTATTGTGGTTGTTGTATGTTTTAGAGAGCGAACATCTACCGAAGACAAATTCCTTGTAAATGTAATTTTACTTGGCCAATAAATCTGAAATCTGAATCTGAAATCTGAGGCAGAATATCCATGAATTAGGAGATCGTTTTGGAACGCTGCTGTGAAACCATCGCAGCCTGTGTACTTGTGTCATCAGGCGTTTCTCCTCTCCCTGAAGCTGGTGGTCTCAAATCTGAAACCTGAATATTCTTTGGACAATCTCATAAAATATTTCTGCGTCGGGGACAAAAAAAATGCTGTTGAAACCAATGTGTCCTGTTTACAAAGATGCACGTAAAGGCCAGTACAGGATACGTGTGTTAGTTTCTAAACAGACTTTATAGTCCAGTGGTTAGAGTATCATACTGGCATGTTGTTTGGCACAGGTCCTCCTCCCAGTCATGGCAGTAACGTTTTTTCGAATATGTTCTTTTTTACTTTCTTTGTTTATTCAGCCAGTGTGAGTCCATGTGAGGTGAGCAGAGTAAATCAACTAGATGCTGCTTGGAAACGACCAAAGTCAAAGATCGTCCCAGACAAAAAATATTTTGCAGAAAACAATCAATAGAACTAAAATATCAATAAATGAAATCTGCGTCAGCTGGCTAGGCTTGTTTTGTCGGAGCAGGGGTGGGCGGAGTTTGACTGAAATTAACCGTTTGTTTTCCGGGTGTAAATTCAGGCTGAGAAAAATAGCTCATATTTAAGATAAATAACATCTCAATAGTGCCAACGGTAATATTTTATCATATATGTTGTCTATCTTGGTTCTCAAAGATTTAAATGTATGATTTGGAACCTTTCATTATTGAAATCAGAAGTGTATGTGTATTGTAGGTATTTCTGCCAGTACTGGTTTAGATGTTTACCTCAAAAACAACTTTTCTTTCTAAGTTGAGGAACATTATTTCATTTATTTTACATAATTTGCTTTCTTCCCATTAACACTTTGCATTTATTAACAACATTTCAAATTCCTCAACATTTCAGATCACTTTTGGAAATAGTATTTAGACTTTCCCAGACAGTTAGCAGTTTTATCTCAACATTAGTTCTCATCAAACTAGGAAACAAACAAATAAAAATAAAGGAAAGGTATCTTCCTCTTCCTTCCGCCTCGTGATTTTTATCCTGAGAGGCGCTATATAAAAGATTGTTTTCTTTCTTCTTTCTCTCTTTCTTTCTTTTTTATATCTCAATCAATGCACGGTATCAAACATTTCATTTTGCGTCCACATGGCAAAACAACTGCAACCCGTCCTGCATGGTCAAGCTTCCAGAGCTTTTGAAGAGCATTACCGATTCAACCAAGGACTCACTTTGTAATCTTATAATCAGAAGAAGCCAGATTTACAAGAACAGAGAGAAACAAAATGAAAGGAAACGTCACCACTAAATAATGGTAATATGTCTCTTAACACACTGTGTCCATACAGACAGCAGCACAATGGAGGCTGTGTGATTACACAAATCTGTCCAGCTCAATGAAACATATGGCAGCCAGGGAGGAGAAGAGTTCTCCCAGTGTCAATCAATGACAGAAAAACATTTTACCGCATGATTAGTGCCCTAATATACATTTCTTTAGGCAATATGGACTGATGCAAGACAAGTGTAGGAGTGCAGATAATTTGACATTAATCTGAGGGTACTGGGTGTTGGATGCCAGGACTGGCTGTGTGCAGTGCTACACATAACCAATCACAAATTATTGCCAGCAGAAAATAAAACAATGAAACATTTTTTGTCCTATGAGAAAAGGATTGTACAAAAATCCCATGAATCAGCACTATTTCTGAAACGAGAGCTGAACGTTACACAAGAATGACTAATTCCATGGTATGTCTCCTCTGACAACGTCTTTAGGCATAACGTCTCACATCTAATGAGTTGCTTTATGCAGCTAACCAAAAGGCACAACACTGAGTCAGAGCTTTAGTCCCTCTCTTTATGGAAGTAAAATATTCCTTCAGCTCATTAAAGACATTTAAGATGGCCCTTATTTCCTTCCTTCTTCCTTTTGATTCAACCTCTTGCTCTGTAGGAGGGTGAGTGAGCATTACCCCCCCCCCCCTCCCCCCACAAAGCGGAACTGAACTCATTCTATGCTTTAATTCACTATTCTTTGTTTTATGTTTGCAATTAGGCATATCTGCAACACAGCAGGATTTTAATTAACGTCTTTCTCCTGATGCGTGCACTATGAGGGAAGGGGCTTTGTTGGTGCAAATCAAGGAAATGTCATTGTTAGTGGGGAAGTAAGAACAGAGATTTGCACCGTCAGTGTCTGAGTTGTGCAGGAAGATGACCTCCACAGTTTTCAACCTGAGGGGTTTAGTTTTACTGAGAATGTGTCATGACTCTCATTTTTCAGCCTTCATAAAGCTCACGCCAGTAAATTCTCCAGGACTCCTTACCTCTGCTTGAACCATAGATCCTGACCTTGTTCCTGTATCTCTACCTGCCCACGTGCCTGCTCCCTGCCTGGATTGTTCTCTGCTTCTGACCCCATGGATTCTCGACCTTCAGACCATTCTCTGGATTCTGCCTCCTGCCTGCCCCTTGTAGCATTCACGGATCTCTCTGGTTTTGACCCATGCTTCCTCCTGACCCTGCCTCAGCCTCGCCCACACCTGGTAACTCTGCATCAAAATAAAGATGTTTTTTATATAATTTTACTGTGTTTGGCATCTTCATGGGTCCTCTGAGTTCCGTTCGTGACAGAATGCTTCTGTGGTGTCATGAATGTCCTGTTTATGACTTGAAGGTCATGATCTGCTGTGTCTGCTCGAGCAGAGATATAAAGTCTCTGACAGGTTAATCTACATGAGATAGTGGCCAAGGTCTTTCATGCACTCTGCTCATCTGAACTGCTTCACCTTTGTTACAGCTCAATACGAAGATGAAGAACACTATTTTGATAAACACATAAACAACTTTGTTATTACCAATAATGTGAGCCCAATGTTCAATCAATCTGTGAAATGACAATGTTATTACTTGATATTATAATCCTGTGATCAGTAGTATTTTACAAGTTATTATAATCTTGGACATTTGCACTGGACACTGATGACACGTAATGCTAAAGGTACACGAAACATTTCCTTTTTGTCTGATCCAATCAGAACCTTCGTTTCTGGCGCTAGGTGTGGTTATCTGTGGTGTTTGTATAAACCCTCTTTTGCATGTAAAATTGTGATTCGCCAGTAAACTAAAATGTGACAATTATAAAAACTATTCCACGCCACCTTTTAGTTAGTTCAAGCGTTCTACAGAAGTCTCGGACAGGCCATCCGGACTCCCTCTTCAGCCATAAAGAACCTCAACAAGCTGGATAAAATCTGTTGCAAGTTACACCTGACTGCAACGGTTCCTTCAGAATAAAAGCTGAACCTCACAACCTCTTCAGGGTCCCGGAGATGCCAGTGATAACCTGTTGTGACCTGGAAGCATTCCAAGACTAGTTTGGTCGGCACCACTGCTTTTCTACCGGCTTCAGTACCAAGGAGGGTCCTTGAGGACCTCGACATTC
This sequence comes from Nothobranchius furzeri, assembly GCF_043380555.1. Classification (NCBI taxonomy): domain Eukaryota; kingdom Metazoa; phylum Chordata; class Actinopteri; order Cyprinodontiformes; family Nothobranchiidae; genus Nothobranchius; species Nothobranchius furzeri. The sequence goes on along the minus strand of NC_091741.1, from coordinate 47,059,869 downwards.
TGGATCTGAACAGAGGCTTCCCCTGGGTACATAGACCGACAGATGGCGTTTCATGTGTGTTACAAATCTCCTACTAAAGTTTAGAGCGAAACATTCACCCCCACTCAGAACTAAATGCTTCTCCAGATCCGCTGGTCCTGATAATAACATTCCACACACACACACCATTGCTCATTTCACGTCTCATTCCACCTCAGTCCATCAGTATACAGAGTGTTAAAGTTAGTCTTGTTTAAATTGTGTAGAAATACATTTCTTAACTATTTTAAACCTGACTCTCTCTCTTTCCATGGAGTTAATATGAAGTGTCACTTAATCCCTGCAATAAAAAGTTCAGATCTTCTGGTTAAAATATTCAAAGATCCATCAGATTGATATTTCATATTTCTATGGAATCTCACATTTTATTGTTCATAAGTAAAATGTAAATGAACCATCCTTTACACTTCCAAGCAGTTTTTGGGGAAGTGGTTCATAAAAAGGTTTGAAATACTGTCCAGATGAAGTTTCAGTCCCCACTTGGAATTATATGTCTCCCAACGTTCTACTGCACATTCATTAAAATTTCTCCAGACCATTGAGCGTTGGGTAACAGATTACTCTAAAAGACGTTTAAGAGTCAAGTTCTCATAATATTTTTGCAAAGTTACCAAATAAACAATTTAATGTGCAATTTTCTCCTGGACTAAAACCATTTCTCAGCAACCCATCAGAACCAGCTGCTCTATAGGACCCCTGAGTCTGTGACTGACCGTCATGACATTAAAGGTTTGGGGCCTTTTAGCCTCCAGGTCCAAGAAGTCTACAAATCAAATCTTACTCCCCAGCTGAGAGATAAGAAAGAGCAAGGAGAAAGAGGAGAAGAGAAGGACAAGAATGTTATTGTGAAAGACGATGGTGTTGATCGTCAAAGGGGACAAGTGTCTGGAGGCTTCTTAGCTCATTTTTCCCCCTCCTCTGCTGTCCTACTTCAATCTCCCCCATGGCTCTGAATGGTGAGTGGCAGGTCTCCCTGCTATCACTGCTGAGCTGCCTTAGAGCAGTGTGACCAAGCAGGGGGGCTCTCAGCTCAGCTTTTTTTTTTACTCTTTTCTCTCAAATTGTGTTTTTTACTCTTTGTCGAGTTTTCTCACCCTAAACCCCCGTCTCTGTGTCCACCTAAGTCTGACTAACCAAGTCTGGTATTGTGTTACTCCCTGGTAGTAGGGTAGTCTGGACAACATTAGTGATCGCATTATTATTATGATGATGTAGCAACTGGTAACATTTTATTTTTGTTTTGTACTCTTATTGAGTTTTGGTTGAGCCAACATTCTAGGCTGAAACCCTTTCGAATGTTCTGATATCTGACTGGATATAAAAGCAGATTTTCCTGCACTTGCAGCCACAGACTGGACCTTAAGGACCCCAAAGAGGTAACGGCATCATGTGAGGGGATGTAACCTCCTGGGTCTTTATCACAGATGTAACCTAGTGACCGTGCTACATGCTGGAGTGTATCACATAATATTTTTGTAACCAAGGCAGACTGTGTGAAAGCTAAAAGGTCTTAGAAACCACATTGCTACTGCTCCCAAGAGAAAGGAGGCCACTAAATGAGCCCATCAAACGCAGCGCGGCACTAAAATCAGAACAGTCGAGTGAGAAAACCGTTTGTTGGCAGAACTGCAAATATACAATTACAGCCCAGAGTCAGAGACAATATGTCAAATGAATGAAACTGTTTTGTCTTTTGCAAACCTACAAATTACCATATGCTGTCTGAAATTCAAAATGTGTCAATTACACAAAAAATATTTCAGAGAAGAGATGATGTGGTGGCTTTAGCCAGCAGGTGGCCCCTGGGTCAACCCATGCTGGGCGATTATATTTCTAGGTTGGTCTGGAACCAGCCTTGGGGTTCCGCCGGAGGAACTGGGGAAATGGGAGGATTTAAGCTGCCTGGCTAGAGCTGCCTGGCTAGAGCTGCCGTCCACGCGACCCAGAGTCAGGATGACTACGAGTAAAGAGATGGTACAGTAGAAAGTGTGATTTCTGTTATGACTTTCTTTTCCATATTTGAGCAGCCTTAGTACACAGCTTACTCTGGACCTCATCAGAGCACTTCTCCGTGGATCAACTATCAAGACTGGCATGTATCCTCTAGATACAAAAGCCTTCAAGCTCAAACACAAAAGTAGGTTTTGAACTCTGTGTGATGGAGAAACACCATGGACACAGAATTCATCTTGGTGATTACCGCTGTTTTGAAGACTAATTGATTTGCTCCATCTTGTCAATCGCCAGTGTATCCAAGCATGAGCTGAGGGAAGGATATGCTGGTTGGAAAACCTTAGATCAGCATTACACACAGACGGGTCCAGTGAAAGACTTTGATCATCCCTCATTAGATCACCTAGAATCACCCCCACCTCAACCCTAAACCTAAAGTTTATGACTGCCAGTTCTGCTTCAGCATCCATAAAAGTCAATCAGCAGCACATCCAACGGGTGGTGAAGAAGAGCCGAGTCTCCAGAAAGATGTCTGGGCCTGATAATGGCCTAATGACAGGCTCTGATCAACTTTAGCTAAAGGGATGACTTTGAGAAATCTTGCTTTCTTTGTTTTACTGGTTGCCTTTCTCCTTTAATCTGCTCGTCCCCTATCCTCTTTAGTCAATACTAATTTTCATCGCGTTTACTAGACAAACAGAACAGTTCATTGACTTCAAGACAGCGATGGGTTTCCTGGGAGATAAATCCAAGAACAAAAGGACTTACACTAATCTGAATGAGACAAAAATCCAATCCTTCACTTTTGTGTAACTGACAGCAAATGTGAAAAAAGAAGTGCAGTAAAAGAAAGTGTGTGTCTGCATTGGAGTGTCTGTGCAGGTGTGTGAATAATAGATGTGGAGCTGAGAGCCAGACGATGTCTGAGAGCAGACATCGTCCTGGATCCCGTTACCATACACCATCATCAGAATGACTCTGAAGACAGACAAATCCCCCCCCCCCCCCCCCCCCCCCCCCCACACACACACACACACACTTTTGGCTCTTTTGTGTCCCTTTTTCAACACAGCACTCCGTCTTGGGTCATGTGGAATCACTGAGTCAAGTAATTTGATCCTGCATGGAAGTTTGAAACATTCCTAAAAACGTTCTTTTTTCCTTTAAGAAACTGAATTCTGCTTGTGCCGTGATGACAGACGAGAAGCAGGGCCATATGGACGCCCATATTAAATCTTTGGATCTCTGACTGCAGCTGAAGACCACACATACTTGTGAATTCATAAATTATCAATGGCTCTACTTTGCAGAGCTCTGCAGGTCTCTGTGTGTACTTTGGTGTATTCACCAACACGTGTACGAGAAACATTCATTGCCTACCTTTCAGTTTTATGTTGCGGTGATTCATGAGGTTCCACCCAAAGTTCCTAATTAAACGGAGAAGCACCTCCTAACCAATTCTTCAGAGATAAGAGCGTACACTTTTCAGTATTTCCTCTTTATTGTCTGCAAAAATGTATTTGTGTGCATGTGTGGTTTTGTCAGCATGCTTTTTGTTCCCAGGAAAAAGTGAGCTTCCCTTTCCTTTCTCATCACCCTTCTTTGTTTGTTTTTTTATTCCTTTTTTGAACAAAAGGGCACAGTTCCTTTATTATACCTGCCTTCCCACCGAAGTGAAAAATTGCATTGCTGGTTGAGCAGAGAGGGGGAGACAGAAAGGCAGAGAGTGCGAAAATAAAAACCCAGGAAGTGGGGAAGACATTGGGGGTGAGGAATAACTCTGCACCAAAACATCCAGGCAGTTGCTGACTTGTCAGCAGCTATAATAATTGAAAAGGTGAAGTAAAGATGGACATAATGAGAAAGCAAAGACTTAAACGGTTTGGGTGGGCTCCAGAAAGCTGCAGTCCACCAGATGTAGGCAGACAGATTATTTCACTGTGCTATTATTACCACACTGATAACTTCAGTAGTTCTGGTCCCTCTTTGTTTATTGTATGTGTCATCAAGGAGTCAAACTATGAATATACTCTCAGCTGCATGACGGATTTATGGTGCTTCCCATTTCACAGAGTTATATACGAGATCAGCCGACTACAGAGAAGATCAAAGACCCTTTAGAGCACTCTTATGAAGAGTGACCAGATAAAATGTAATAAACTGCAAAGTATCTTATTGGCATGCAAATGATGTCAATCCCAAATAAACCACTTTCATGCATTTGTGATGAAGGCTTCAGGGCACTCGGAAAAGTCCAGAGATACAAACATCTCCTAAAGTTATCCAGCATTCACGGCTCCACCAGAGTTTTCACTGGATTGGGAGCAGGAAGGTGTGCATCTGCAGTAAAGACGAGACTTTTAGAGGACAACCTGGTGTCAAGCAGGAAAGCAAAAAACCAAAAAAATAAAACAAAACAATTATTCCCCCCCAAAACAACAAACATCAAGGACAGAGTGTTATTTTGTCCAAGGTCCAGATCTTAGAGAGCAAAGAATTGTCTGATAATCCCTTTTCAGGTTGTCTGACACGTTCCGTGTTTAGTGAAAAGAAAATTCATCAAAGTGTTAACCTGAATGCAAGTATTTGATGTGTTGTTTCTTATTAGATCATTCCTAGACAAAAAATGTGACCCTAAAAATGTAGCTAAATAAAATAACTTCTTCATCTTCGGTTTAAAACAACAAATTTGCTTTTAAGTTACAACGATACATGGTGTGACTAACAGGGCGTATAAAAAGACGATCCAGTAAGATGCATGTGGCAAAAAGAAAAAGTTAAACTCCCTTAAGTCACCTCTTTTCTTTTTCCTTCTCCCATGTTATTCTCTCTCCCATCACCCACCAGAGGCTAACACATTCATCACAAGATAACACAATTTTATTCCTACGTCTGACCGTATGGTGTATAATAACTCAACCTACATTATCCCTGACGTATAAATATACTTTTGAACTACGACCCTTCATTTATAAAAGCATAGTCATTTCTGATGCTTACAGAAAAAAAGCATAAAGCAGAACTTTCTTTTGAATTAATATTAGAATAAAAGGACAACAGGTTAGAGATCCATAATTAAATATATATTTTATCTGTTTTCCTGTCAAGAAATCAGTGAGTCAAGAAAATGATAGCTGATGGGGTCGTGGCCTAAAACAGCAAACCTCGCTTTCTGAATTATTTTCAAACACATTCTCCCTTTTTTTTTTAACCAATGAGGAATTTCTAACTACCCCCCCACCCCACTCCGCGCACACACACACACACACACACACAAATCCAGCTCAGTGGGAGTTTTTCCAAAATTAGCTCAGATTTATCAGGGGTGCACATTAGAGCTTCACACCCATGCAGTATGTGATAGCATAAAAACAGGGTATTCTGCGTGATAATGGCGGCTGCACAGTGGGAGTCAATTAACTTCACCCCATAAATAAATGTGCTGTTGTGTGCTGAGTGGTTTTTACAAATACGAGGGGAACAGAAAAACACCCACAGAGAGTTTAGAACTACATCTGCACTTGAAGGAGTGACTCTACAGGTGATTAAAAAAAAACTTTTAAGATGGCTAATTTATTAGCAAACATAGTAAAGATAGATGTGTTGAGATTAGGGTAAGTCAAGAATGAAAGATGTTGAGCAGAAACAGGAAACTTTATCTGTGTCTGTATCTAAACTAATCTGGGAATAGTTAAGCTTCTTAACTGGTGACTTAAGGTTAATGGATAATTTAGCCCTAACATTTAACACTAACATCTCCACCACATTTAAAAATAATCACTCATCTTCTGAGTTTTTCCACCATCACCTCATTCCTCACGCTGTCCTCCACTCTCTATCAACATTCATCTACTTCCTGTCCGACTATAGGCCCTTTTAGGACGTGATATACCCAAATATGACGAGAAAAGAGGCAATATATGTGTCAATGTGACAGCAAGTAAGCCAAAATGACAAAAAATAGACAAAAAGGAGAGACCGAGAGGAAGCGAGACACATCATCACCTGCAGAATGGTAGATAAAAGACGGCTGTAAGCTGCGATAAAACTTGGAGAGAGATAAAAGTTAATTCTTTCTCTGGGAAAGACAGCGTGAGAGAAGAACCTAAGAGGATATTTGGTGAATGGGACCTGTCAGCTCGCATTGCACAGAAATCCTCTTATACCTCAAAATTTCAATTAGGTTGGGAAGCGATTCGGTGTGGTGCGCTTCTCTCATTTTGCACAGGAAGTACAAGGTGCACGAGGTAGGATTTGTCACAGCAGAGACAGGTCTCCTCCACCTACATTACGATTCAAAGAATGTGCACACACACACACACACACACACACACACACACACACACACACTAGGAGAGCTTCCCTCCAAATGCCAAAAACCATTTCAAGTGACAACAGTGGTACACTTGATGCTACTTCAGTGTTCACTGAGCAGTGTTGCAATTGAGTTTGTTCCACTGCAGAGGATCTGACATGTCAACTCCACAGGTTTGTGTTGGTCTTCTGTCATCCGTCTGACAGCCACAATTACACCATGTGTCAACCCCTCCGAATGATGACTTACAGTTATTACAATGCCAGAAGTAACAGCCAATTTTCACGGTCGGTCTTCACTTAATTCCCACCTTAGTGTTTCACTCATTTCATGTTGTCTGTTGCCGGCTTCATGGGCAGAGACAACACATTCTCACACCCAAGGCGTCAAAATAAGACATGTGTGACCAAGCCTCAATATATGACGATTCGGGACACCCCAGCGCGTCAGGAGACAATGCACGCTGGGACACGTGTCTCCGCTGGCGTCACTCTTTGACGCGCGCGGTCACACGAACATTATTCGACTATTTAACCTTCCCCTCACCTCAATCCTAACCTTAAGGTCCATAAACTGTGACCTTAATGTTAGGATTGGGGTGAGGGGAAGGTTAAGTAGTTCACAAGTAGTCCTAATGTCCATCTCAGCACCAGCGTCGGATACTGACGCTCTGGGACGCTGCGTCAGCAGTTTGTCCCTGGTCATCGTCTCCTAACGCGCTGTGGCGTCCCGAATTGTCATATATTGAGGCTTGGTCACACGCGCCATATTTTGACGCCTTGGGTGTGAGAATGTGTTGACAGAGAGGGAAACAAAAACAACCATTAAAACCAAAAACAGAAGTCAAAGTGTCATGGCACCAGGATTACGAGTCATACTCATTAATATTCATGAAAGGATAATGTCTCGCCTCTGATTGGTCAACAACAACTCAACTCCTTTGAAGCCTTTGTTCCTTTCTTGAAGAACAAATTCAACATCTAGGCGATGGTGGCTCAAGGGTTAAGGGTTGCCCTGTAATTGGTGGGTTGCCAGTTTGAACCCAGGCTCCATCAGTTTTAGTCGTTGTGTCCTTGTGCAAGACACTTAACTCTCCTTGCTTACTCCTGGTGGTCGTACAGGCCGATGGTGCCTGTGCTCAGCGGCCTCGGTGCAGTCAGTGTGCTCCTGCTATATCTACAGGTTAGCGTATTGCCACCCGTGTATGAATGGATGAATGACTGGATGTCATCAATTTCAAAATCAATTTCCCTCTGGGATTAATAAAGTATTTTTGAATTGAATTAAATTGAATGAATGTTCTGAGTTAAACTAAAGTTAGTCACAGAGTTGCTAATGCTAATGGTTAGCTTCTACTAGCCGAAACACGCTCCGCTCTCTCCTGGAAGAAGTGAAATCAATAATCTTAGTGGTCACACGCAAAGATGGGTGATTCTATGAATGCAAATTTCACAGAGGGACATAGAGCTGTTGGGCTTTTTTGACCTGAGTGTTTCAAATAATTTTAACTTTAATGCAGGTATCAAGACGTTTTTCACTCAGCATGCATGTGAGATTCAGAATGACCGATTGTGTTTTGAAACTAACACATATTACACAGTTTCTAAGTGAACAAGACCGTTAAAGTAAAGGCAACTCACAGGGATGTGTGATGAGCTGCATGTACAAAAAAAGGTCACAAATCAATCTTAAGATTCATGCCAGAACTTACATGAAGTATAACATCATTACATAAATCCAAATTATTAGCAGAGGGGAAAATAGTTTTTACACCAGTTTGTTTAATATAAAAACCAGTTGCATGTTTTATGCTCGTGCCCCAAAGCAATCAACTGAAGTAGGTTTTTTTAAGATACATCCATAAAAAATACTCTGCACTGTTCCCTAAAGACTGACTTTTGTTAAAGAAAATATTTTAGAATGGGGAAAAATATCAAGTAGAACTGGGAGCTTAAACAAAATGTAGAAAATGACAAAGATAGACAACTAATGAGTTTTCATGTCAATATGTTTTAGTCAAATAAGTACAAGTTATTGTCTTGCATTGCAAAGTTAGAAAGTCATTTATACTCAGTAAATATAATTTGAATCTATTTGTCTCCACCAATTTTTACTAAAGAAACAGAAATATGGACAGAAGGCTGAAACTGGTTGAAACTGGTTTGTTTGGAATGTGTTTTGCTTTACATAAAGGAAGACTGCATTTGTATTTATAAATAATATTGGTCAGTTCCTCTTATATAAAATTATTAAATAACTTGCTTTCTGTTCATCTCATTACTTTACTAAGTCGAGCAAATTAGCCATTTTCCCTACATGCAGCACTGACAAGATCCTACTCTTTTCCTCCTCTTCAGCTCTGTCCCTTCCTCTTTTTCTCCTTTCTTCCTTTAAACTTTATCCTGTCATTCCGTTCCCCCACCTTTCCCCCGTTCAGTCAATTCCCAGCATCCCAGATGGCTTTCATCTTCCCCAGGTTAGATTACTGTAAAGCACTGTCTGTCCGCCAGCATTCCTGAAAGCTTTTCATCTCTGCTCTGATTCATCTGGGGAGACCGAGAGAGAATGGAGGAGAGGTTGAGGAGAATAGAGAACCAGAAAATTGCAGAGGATGCTAGAAGAGGTAGCGGGACAGATGGATGCTGAGAGAAGCTGCTCTATGCCGAGCTATGGATTTCAGAGCCTTTAGTGGTTAACCTGCGCTGCAATGGGCTGATGGGAAATTTCCCTGTTGGTCTCTTGGCTGTCTGTGAAACGCCCACTCAGAGCTGAGAGCACATCTCACTGGGGATGCACAGATAGGCTCACATGGACACATGCTAGCTAAAGAAACACATGAAAGCAACTTTTGACACATAAGAGAAAAAGTTGTGTACACTCAGCTGGAATCTCAACACAAGGAATTTCACCAAGATCCATGTTTTTTATTTATGATCATATTCAAAAAGGGATAAACAATTCCCCTGATCAAAACTCCTCTTTTATACTTGAATACACGCCGTTTTCCATAAAGCAGATCAACAAATCCACAATTGAAATGAATTTTATTTTTTCTATCCCTCTGAATACTGAACAGTTCTAGTGGCATAATAAACCTGGAGATGTGTTTGTGGTGTAACGGAGTCAGACAGGCAACACTGATCTCAACAAAGCACTCTGAAATCTACTCAGCCTTGAAAGAAAGAGCGCACCAGATGCAAATGCACCAGAAAACGTGTCCTATGTACCAGTGTGTGTGTTTCCTTGTGCATGCATGCGCCAAAAGCTTACAAACGGCAGCAAACGTTTAATTGCAGAAGGCCCTCCAGCTCTTTATAGCTTTGCTGCAGTGTGTGTGAGTACAGTTACTCTTATGTTTTGTGTGTGTGTGTGTGTGTGTGTGTGTGTGTGTGTGTGTGTGTGTGTGTGTGTGTGTGTGTGTGTGTGTGTGAGAGAGAGAGAGAGAGAGAGAGAGAGAGAGAGAAGGGGAGAAATGAGGGGACTGTGTCAGTGGGTGAACATCCAGCCATAACTACCGTGTGAGTTTATCTTATGTATATTACATATTGAACACTGATATGAAGAAAGTACTTGGAGACCACATTTCTACTCGTCTGTACCGTGTGTTTCTGTAGTTCTCCTTTAGAGACTTGACATTTTATTTGAGCTGTTGAAGAAGCCAATAAGAAGAATCTGAAGCCATCCTTCTCAACCAGGAAAAGGTGGAATGTTCCCTCTGAGTTGCATAAGTCTCTGATCAAGCATCAGTTCTTGTAGGATGGGGTGGAGAATGGGACTTATGGGACAGGGTAATAAACCTGATCTGTCAAGCCCCCGCTTTACAGCTCGGTCTATGTTCTAACCCGTACTCCAAGAGATATGGTCCAGGGTAGAAGCAAAGAAGATGAGTTCCTCCATGGCTTGGCTCACTTTTAGAGATAAGGTGAAGAGCTCCTACAGGGCTTGCATGGAGTAGGTTTACTTTTACTTCTCATCAAAAGGAGTTAGTTAAGGTTGGGCCCTCTGAAGGTTGTCCAGGCAGGTCCCACTAGGTGGAGACTCCAGGGCAGATTTAGAGCTCACTTGGAGGATTTTATGTCCTCTCCTGCATGGGAATGCTTTTGCATCCCTAAGGAGAGGCTGGGATGTCACTTGGAAGAGGGATGTCTGAAGCCCAGCCTTGGATGAGTGTTGGAGCTTTGTGAATCATTTATTTTGGAGTCAACACATGCTAGGGTAGCTCTGTAAGGTACTTTTGTAAGAGAAGGGGTTGGCTTTTCAGACCCAGTGAATTTGTTAATGCTTTTTGCACAGAAACAAGTGAAAAATAATATATCCATGTACCAAGTTCCTCTTGGGTAGTTTTCTAAATTGACTTTTGCATGGGGGGAATTTTCATTCCCCTTTTCTCTTGAGCACAACTCTGCAGTCTCCTTCAGACATGCAGACACATTGTCTCCTACAAATCTCACAGTAGCATGTCTGTCCCCTATGATGGGGCAGTTTGATGACACGTTAGTCTCAACTACTAGGGGTATCCCTGCATGTGATATTTATGGACCTGCCAGTCTTATAGCTCTACTTACAACTTCCACACCCTTTAATCTTACTGCTGTCATCTCGTGCCTTATGTCTGCGCCCTTGTCCAACTTCCAGGAGACACAAAACTGGTTTGTGTGCAGCTTTAAAACTGAATATTAACATGTAAAACTATGAGCACCGGTATTTGTTAAAACAACACATAAAAATTAGTTTAAGTTTATGTTATGTTTATGTATTTAGCAGACGCTTTTGTCCAAAGCGATTTACAAGTGATAATCTGCATATTGCCCTTGAGGCTAACAACAACAATAACAACAACAACATTGAAATTAGTCATGGAGAGTAGGGAACAAGGAGTGGACGGTAGAGGGGGGGATGGGTGCAGAGAGGGTGCTAGTTAAGAAGGTGCTCTCTGAAGAGCAGGGTCTTCAGGAGTTTCTTGAAAATTGAAAAGGAAGCCGCAGTTCTGGTAGTGCTTGGAAGGTCATTCCACATTTGTGGAACGATGCATGAGAAAAGTCTGGATTGTCCTGAGCGTGGTGTAGGCACTGCTAGCCGACGATCCTGTGATGACCTGAGTGGCCGGGCCAAGACGTAAGCCTTTGCAAGAGGATTCAGGTAGATGGGAGCCGTACCATCTCTGACTTTGTATGCTAGTGTTAGCAATTTGAATTTGATGCATGCTGCTAGCGGTAGCCAGTGGAGCTCAATGAACAGAGGGGTGACGTGTGCTCTTTTTGGCTGATTGAAGACCACACTCGTCGCTGCGTTCTGGACCATTTGAAGAGGTCTCACAGTACAGGCTGGAAGACCAGTTAGAAGGGCATTGCAGTAATCGAGGCGGGAGATGACAGTAGATTGCACCAGGAGCTGGGTGGCATGTTGTGTTAGGTATGGTCCGATCTTTCGTATGTTATACAGCGCAAAGCGGCATGAACAAGCAACAGAGGCAACATGATCTTTAAAGGTCAGGTGTTCATCAATCACAACACCCAGATTTCGAACTGCCTTTGAAGGAGCCAGAGATAGGAAGTCATTTTGGATTGAGATATTGTGCTGTATGGATGGTTTTCCTGGGATGACAAGTAGTTCAGTTTTAGAGAGGTTGAGTTGGAGATGGTGGGATTTCATCCATTTTGATATGTCAGAGACAGTTTGATATTCGTGCAGAGACAGTGTGGTCGTCCGGTGGAAATGACAGATAGAGCTGGGTGTCGTCTGCATAGCAGTGGTAGGAGAAGCCATGGGATTGAATGATCTCACCCAGTGAGGTAGTGTACAGTATATGGCAAAGAGAAGAGTTCTGAGTACAGAGCCCTGGGGGACTCCTGTGGTAAGATGGTGCACGGTAGAGGATTGTCCAAGCCAAGATACACTGAATGATCGTCCTGTGAGGTACGATTCAAACCAGGCGTGTGCTTTCTCTGTGATGCCCATGCTCGAGAGTGTGGACAAAAGGAAGCCATGGTTGACAGTGTCAAATGCAGCCGATAAGTCGAGAAGGATAAGCACTGAGGATTTGGCAGTCGCTCTAGCTTCTTTCAAGGATTCAGTCACTGCTAACAGAGCAGTTTCAGTAGAGTGGCCCTTTTTGAACCCAGATTGGTAAGGGTCAAGCAGACCATAAGCGTTAAGAGTTAACGTTAATAACTATCATAAACTGTCCTTCATCTCTAAAACATAATACTAACTAACCTGCTGAAATTGTATGGTAATAAAGGACAACACAGATGTTTAGGGAAAACAATTAAATATTTCTGAAAAAGAAAAATGCTTCTTCTCATTAGCCTTTGGAGAAAAGTTCCACAAAAAAGATGATTATAAATAATGAATACATTAATAGCTACATTATGTTAATTCTGCCGAAGCTTAAAGCACTTTGTGCTTCAATTAACCAGTTTTCTCATTCCACACCCTCTTTATATTCAGAGATAACCTGAGACTAATGAGATGCCTACAAAAGAAACCACCGTAAGTTTAGCAACTAGCTAACACATTTCTCCCCCTGATTTATAGAAAAACCTTAGCCTGTTTATCACCAAAGCCTTCCACAAACAGCTCATTTGTCAGACTCAGAGGAAAGCTCTTTGTTTCCAAAGACTTAATGTGAAAGCACTGTCATCAGCCAAGTAGGTAATCATCAAAATAAATCAGCAATATTCTGCAAACTTGGATAACAGAGGTCTGCAAAGGTTCAATAAGTAACATTAGATTATGTGAATAACTACCCCTTATAATAATTATGTTTGATACAACCCTTATAAAGTCTGAAACCCTAACACTGTTTTCATTTCTTGAGCATCCTGCTATGAGATTTGAGGATCATCATCAAAAACTGGACCGAGATCAGGGGTGAGAATATATTAATAATGGTGTTTTAATTAACCATTAATACGTTTGACACAAAACATGAATAAAATGTAATTTCATAACATATCAACGTGTTATAAGCACACAACTGTCACGGTCTCCTCCCAAAAGCAGCTAAATAAACCCGGCTCCATTCTGATGTGAAGCGCTGCCTCAGGTCAACTCGCTCAGGTCAACTCCATCATGAACTGTTGCTGACTAAGCTCTTCTAAAACTTCAGCATTTGCTTCTAATCCAGCTCTAATTTATGGATGTGTAACACGGCCCAGCTGCTGCAGCAAACATGTAACTGTGTGTATTTGATCGGTTGCATTGCTGAGATTGTTTGAAAGACAATCGATAAACACAATTAAGACCATAAAGTGCACTGCGGTGCAGTTTTTTTTTTCGCTTTTGGAAAGCTGACATTATGCAGCACTAGTAAAAGTGAGTATTATTGTCGCTACTCAAGTTGCGTTAGTCTTTAGGGAAGTAGGCACCTGAAGTGTTCCTGCATGATTCACTTTCTTTTTCTTTCATTTTCACAAAAGCTACTGGAATAGTAGCTGTTCATTTTTTTGCCTATCGGGTCATTTTACATGATGCATTTGTTTTTACTGGTGATTCGGTTAAACACAGACCTCCCCTTTCACATTCCAGAAATAGGCCTCTGTGCCTTTGTCTAATATGCAACAACTCGTACAAGAAATCTACAATGAAACTAAACTTCAACCAAAACGCATGATTTTCTGATGCATAAATATATACTTGACAAAGCCACCCTCTTCCTCCAGGTCTTAAATGGTCCCATTTGACTCCTATCATCTCCATCTCCCACGGGCTGTACGTTTAAGAAATCCCACCGCCTTCCCGTGATATTAAATGTGTGTTTGTGTCTCGGGGTCTTAGGCCAGAAGATGAGGGCTCTAGGAAGGAACTGGTGGAGGGATTAGCTGCCCTGTTCTGCTCCAACTCTTTACCATTTTAATGAGTCAGGGCTGTGGGGTTTTTCTTCTGCCCCAGCCAACTGTGTCATAGACTTGGCCTGGGGACAGAGTATGACTGAAGGGGATGGGGAATAGCTGCTGCAACAGCACAGCCATTATACGTGGAAATGGACTGAGACATGCACTGATGAGGGAAAAATGAGGAGAGGTAAACGAGAAGGAAAAGATAGAAATGGTCAGATGTGGGTGTTGTTTAAAAGCGTGTATGATCACGCATTCATATTTCCCCAGAATAAAAGAGTCATTTCAGGTTTTTCTGCGGGCCGAGCCCCAAAGCCTCTCCGGGATTTTCTCTGATAACACAGAAAGGGCACATGTGGATTAGCTCTCAATTGAAGGAATTGTAATTACCTCCAAATCTGAATATGATTACCTAGACAGACCAAATTTAAAATGTAACAAGGTACAAGCTTTAGTTGACATTTGCAGCTTCACTTATATGATTCCCTATTGAAGCAACTTTCAGACAGAAGCTAACGCTCAGCAGCAGGCTCTAACACTGGAGAAAGCTAAAGGGGCCGGAGAGAGGTTAGCTTAAGATCAAAGGTACATTAGCGTCTGTGTTTAACATGTGCACTCTTGATTTTCTTCGCTTTCATTCACTGAGTTCTGAATATATTGAAGACTGCTCAAAACAAAACAACTGTTTCAGCGGGACATCTGCACGGGTTCTCTCAGACTGACAAAGGAGCTGACAGTCAGCACCGGGGGTCAGGAGGGTGGTCAAAACACAAGGAGGACTATAATGGCTCTTTAGGTTGCCTCACTTGTCTTCTATTCCTCACACACACGCACACACACACACACACAACATGAAGGAATGCATAGCTAATCAACCAAGGGGGGAAAACACAAATAACCTTGAACTGCTGGTCTGTGAGTGTCAGTGATGGTTTTATAAAGAGAATGAAGCAGAGCAGCAGAAGAATGCTGCTGATGTGAATACATGCAGCCATGCTACTGAATGGGTTATTAACCAAAAAAAGAGAGAAAAATGAAGAGGATTCATTGATGCAAGCTGAAGTCCACTTCACGGTGGTTTTGGCACTAAGAGGGTGAAACTGAGAAGTATTTCATAGCCAAAGACACTTGTCCTCAGGGCAGAAATGCCTTTAGAGTAGAGCCGGGCTCAGTCCTCTGACCTGGAGGTTTTAGGATAGAACAACCATTACTCACACTGCAGCTCAACTTAGGCTTTGTCTATTTGTCTCAATCTTTCTCACGCACACACTGAATGACCTCGATGGACAGCAGCAAACCCAACTATAGTCATAAAGTAAGCTGATAAAGCAATAATTTCCCCTTTTAAATGTACACTTCTCATTTCCTATTAAAACCTCCTCCACTTGACTCTACCAACCATACATTACAAAATCTAGTTCTGCTTACCTTTATTTAATTGTTTTTCCTACTTTTCAACCAAGCTGCTCTGTGCCCAGACCTCACTGTCGGCTAGAGGCGCTAAATAACAACAGCTCTGCTTTACCTGAAAGCCTCCCTGAGGGAACACCTGGAGACCAGAAGGCTCCTAGCACTCCATTTGTCTGTACACCGCCTCCCTGGTCTCCTCACACTGTGCATTGTGTGTAATTGAAAAACCTAAGGCCCAACGGCATTTGCTTTCACCAATTAAGAAAGAGGGCTAATGCCCATTCAGAGGAAGGATGTGGAGGAGGATGGAAACACTGCAGTCCAGAAGAATAGAGGTGGTTTAATTGGATAATAATGAGCTGAGGCTAGCTTTTACTCCACAGCTGGACTCTGCATCATGAAATACATGTAGAATTTTAGAAGAGTAGATGCCAGTGGGGTGGAAAAATAAGAATTCAACACACAAGTATGCAAATTTCATATTTTTCTTCAGCTGCATGACCCGACTGTGGGAATCAAGAGGAAATAATAGCATAAATGTTATGATATTATCATGTTTAGTTGCAGTTTTCTAGTATTTTCACAATAACTTATTTGACAAAAACTGCAAGAAACATTTTTAAAGGTGCTGAACACTTGTTTAATCAATAGTGGTCTGTAGTAGGAATGAATGCCTTGTAAGTCGTACTCGGGAATTAAAAAACACTGATGCACCATCTCCAGGCATTAGAAGTGAGCCACATTACAGCTGAGCTTCAAATGATGGGATTCTGAGTCTTCTTTCCTGATTTTTGGACATCTCACCTCTGATTGGCTAACAGCAATGTGACTCTACTTGCAACATGGATGTTTCAACTCCACAAGTAGCACAAGTCCAGAAGAGGAGTTCTGCTGCTGTTTAGTGACAGTGTGATGCAGATCTGTCAGGTGTTTCTATTCTAGAGTTTCACCGTCTATTTTCTATCAGAAGCTAATGCAGGAGATAGGTGTAGGAGACTATTTTCATGTTCAGCCCGCGTTAAAAACTCAGTGACGGATTATAATAAAAAATAATCATTAAAAAATGTTTTTTCAGTGTTCCACACCTTTAAATGTCACCTTTTACACCATGGCTACGTATTCATTTTATGTACCCGTTTACGGAGTTGGACACTTGTAGGGGTCATTAAAACTTACAAAGATCCTTTTACTCTCTAGCTCGATACACACCTGTTCACTGGACAGTGTGTTTTAGGGATTTGTATTCCAATGTTTTAAAGATTCTCCAACTTTGATTGTAAGCAGCAGGTGTGCATTAATCCTCAGCTACAACTAGGACACAAGCGATGGGACTCCCATTACACACACCTTTTATCTAAAAGCAAATAAGCATTCACCACTTCCCTCCAGTGCACACGGGAAAGCATGCACAAGTCTCTGCAAAACTTTAGGTTTCTGCTACAATCAGTCAAATCACAAATGGCCAACGTGATCTCCCTGACACAGGTGCGTCTGTGCATACATAACCTGTATGCCCGTGTGTGACTAATTATTATTTTTTCCTTGTGTATCGGTGTGTGTCATTGCTCCTGCCTGACTGCTCCCCGTTCTCATCTCGTCCTCACTCTCTGTGCTCACAGATGAAAGTGGGACTTGTGTGTAATTAATTGGATATGTTTGTAATTAGAGGGCGAGTGAGGGAGTAATGCATGCAAGCTTCCTTTTGTTTTGTCTGTTGCAGCGAACAGCAGCACAACAAAATAAAATCTGATTACACAGAACACGAATTACCATGGAATTATCCCCCTCACTTCACAGGGTTACTTCTTTTCCTCCCCAAATGTGTGTGTTCATATGCATTTGTCTGACTGCCTTCTGTCCTTTTGAACATAGACACACACTTTTGTGTTAGAATTGCTGGGTTATTGACCACAGGCCTGCTCATGAAGCAAAATGAGTCTTGGCTCAAACAACGATTTTCTGGGTGAAATTTTGCACATGAACTGAAAACTCCCTAATGAGGTCCATGAACCATGAGCTCAGACTCTAACACATATCTTTGTTATTTATGTTTATTTTGTAACAGCTCAACACATATTTGTGGTAGAATCTTAAAAAGAACAACAAAGATTTCACCAATCAGAAGCAGAGCTGACATTTCAAAAACATGATGGAAAAAAGATACAACATCAAGGTCTTGCTTGAGACTTCTAAGAAGTTTAAAATATTAATATGTTATTTTATTTTTATTTTTGTTACTTTCAATTTTGAATAGCTTGAGTTTCAAGGATTATTTTTAGAGTTTTTTGGTACAATTTTGGTGCTGACTTTTAAATAACTTTTTAATGTATTGAACAAACATCTTATCACTAATTTTGGGGAAACATTAAAAGCTTTTGGAGCAAACTTCTTTTCCAACACTGACAAACAGATACTTGAATTTTAATGTTAAATTACAACTAAAGGAATGCCCAACTGGTTCAATTCAAGTTTATTTATAAAGCGCCAAATCACAACAAGAGTCGTCTCAAGGCACTTCACATAATAAACATTCCAATTCAGGTCAGGTCAATAAGCCAATCAGAAATAATGTTTCCTATATAAGGAACCCAGCACATTGCATCAAGTCACTGACTAGAGTCAGTGACGTTACAGCAATCCTCATACTAAGCAAGCATAAAGCGACAGTGGAGAGGAAAACTTCCTTTTAACAGGAAGAAAACTCCAGAGAATCCTGGCTCAGTATAAGCAGCCATCCACCACGACTCACTGGGGATCAAGAAGACAGAGCAGGCGCACGCGCGCGCGCGCACACACACACACACACACACACGCACGCACGCACGCACACACGCACACACACACACACACACGCACACACACAAAGACAAAGTAATGTGTCTATAGTTGTATTGTGATTTCTTAGTAAATATTCTATTTGGTGAGAGATAAACTTTATTGTATTTATCCTAGTGGATCTATAATTAAACGGATAAACTAGTAGTAGCACAGTAAGATTGTTATTCACGCTGGCGGTAACGACACCCGGTTACGCCAATCGGAGGTCACTAAAATTAATGTTGCTACGGTGTGTAAGTTTGCCAAAACAATGTCGGACTCCGTAATTTTCTCTGGCCCCCTACCCGATCGTGTAATAACACATGGATCGGACCGGCGAGCGAAATAACAGAACAGCAACAACATGAGCTGACACCTGCATGGAGCCTTGTGATGACTCTAGCCAATGTAACAAGACAACCTCAGAGATGACTGTAACATGGTTACATGCTAATCCGTGCAAGGCCAATTTCCTTTGAAGTATGTTTCTAAAATGTACCATAAAGCTTCAACAACTGATGAAATCATGTGCATGGGGGGTAAAAAAATGCAGAAATGAATCTGCTCAGACGTGCATCTGAAGCATGTGCTTCAAAAAGAAAACAAATCTATTTTTATACAGATGAACATGAAGGGCAACACCTTCCTCCCTGCAGATTACAGAAATGGAGGAGTGCATCCCTCTGGACTCCCCTCTCCTCCTCTGTCTATCTGTACATCTCTCTCTCGTTCTCAGTTCCACCTTGTGTTACTATGGCAACAAGGACTGGTGTGACATGGTGATGACTATGGAGGAAAAAAAGAGAGGAAGAGTGGGCGGGAGGAGTCCACCTGCAGTCCAACACCAGCGTCAGACACCCTGAGGGACTTGTGAGGTGAGGAGACACGAGTTTTGTCCTTCAGCATAAACACTGCCTTCTCTTTTCTCTTTCACTAGCACACTCACTGCTGCATCACCATTCAACTCTTCCTGTCCAAACTCTCCTCTCTTCAATATGTAATCCTCCAACTTTTAATTGTTTTGTCTTTTTAAGATGCTGTTCTTCCTTTTAGCGTTCATCTATCCCAGGATGGTCATTTGAGACAAAACTGTCATGTTTTGTTATGTGTGAATGTTCCTTCCTACACCACTTACCTGTGGATTTCTCATTGGGCTGAGCTTTGAACAGGTGAGCTTTTTTCCTCATAAATACACTTGGACACTTTTTATTAAGCTTGTGACATTAAATATATGGTGCGCCCCTCAAGTGGATAGTGTATTTCATCCTTTTAGGCTGTTTGACTCTCTATTAAAGTCACCTGAATGTCTAAGCTCACTCTCAAAGTGCTTTAGCTGCTGCAGATACAATCTGGCGTGACTTCATTGCTAAAACACGGGGTGACACATTTCTAATCAGTGATATAAAATAACCATCACTGGAATGATGTATTTAAACTTCCTGCAAACTGAGCCATGCCTTTTTAGTGGTAGAAAGTATAACTACTCCTCATATACGGGAGGTTTGTGGGAGTTTAAAGGCAGAATGTACTAAAATAGTCTGTATCTCAGACTGCTGGAGTAAAGGTACAGCTGTCACACACTGATGAAACAATCTGACCCATGTGAAGCCAGCAGGCTGATAACGATGCTCATAAAAGCATTTATGTTGGCTGTCAGAGTGTAAAGATTGTTATCTGCTATATACAGATGCAACATCCATGCACATCCACAAGCTCATGCACGGTTACAGATATGGACACCAGTGTGCCATACACAACGACTGATCGCGCTTGCGGATTCTGGATCAGATTTAAGCTTTTGGATGAGAGAAGAAATCTCCCAGAGCCCATCTGTGATCAGATTCAGGGACATCCTTTAAGCCCCCGTGTCAACGCACACCTGATCACGTTGTGACACATAACACAGACGGCCTGCTTATCCCATCATTGCTGCAGCTCACATTCCCTTTCAAAGACAACATAACCCAATTACCAGCTTCCTGTTTTTGACAAAGGCAGCATGATGATGCTTCAGATAGGTATTATTACACTGGGACACATCCTTCTGAAGGTCACATTTATATCCTGTCCCAGAGCATATCTCGGCTCTTTATCCTTATGACTTTAAAGATAGGTTGACTGTCTAATACGGTCTTCAATAAAATGTGGGAACCAGTTTTGGCCCACATAAAGAACCTGATTCAATAGTCTGTAAGACTCCATCATCACCTCTGACCACTATGAGATCTACTTTCATGTATTTAGACAGCTGTAAACCAACAACAACACTTTATCAGATATATATCATGATTCTGTATTAATTTTTTCAACAAAATAACAATATAAAACATTCAGACGCCAATCATTGAAGAATTAACCCTTTAGTTTAATGAACACAATCAGGCTTTGTCCCATGGGTGGGACGCTGGATTGCTAAGGGGTTAAAGGGACACTTTGTAGTTTTTGCTTGTTTTTACCTCCTCTTAATGTCCATTATAGTGGACATCAATGTCTGGAGAAGCATTTGCTCTATAGAGAAATCAAAAGTGAAATGTATCTCCTTGCTGTGAGTTTGTCTTTCTAATACCTTAATATGACTGCTGAAATGTCTCCTCGGCCTTCATTTGTTTCTACAGGAGGGGTTCATCACTAACTCAAACAAATCAGCTGTGTTCATGATCGAAAACATGCAGGAAACGTGCTGGAAGCAGACTCCAGAGCTGGTGTGTCAGCTCCAGTTTACTAAGTACTACTGGGAGAGGACCAACACTCTGAAGTTGCAAGAGCAGTGTTCTGGCTGCAGGGGGCGGTGGGGTATTGGTGACATTTCATTAATCCTTAGCACATACAAGAACAACAAGAAAATGGTTTAAAATATGAAAAAGTTGCAAAGCATGCCTCGAAAGGAGGATAAAATCTGCTGATCCCAAAAAGACAGATTTTTATATTGTAAACTTTTACTGAGTTAGCTGAAGTAGCTGTAGAATATAAACAGGGTTTAGGATTGTTTATCTCAATTATAACATAATAAAATACTCAAGAAGCTGGTTGTTTTACAAAGTAAGCCGAGTTTACTTGTTAACGTTGGTCTAAGTTCACATTGACAAACACAAGTAAGGGTGGAATCGAGATACCAGAGCTGAATGCTAAGCATTGAAAACCATAGAAATCCTCCAAATGCCTCCTTTAGCGTTGACATTCTAGAATGTAATAAAATGCAGTAATGAGCTAGCTGATTAGAATAAATGCACTGGAGACGCTTTTATGTCTGATGCTGTAAACATAATAAAGAGCTTGGATGGAAAGATGGAAGCAGAGGTGGAGAGATGGAGGGGTGTTGTGGGGCAAGAACCATTCATTAACAGAATCCATTAGTGCATAAATGAACAGTGGAAATAAAACAAACAGTGCAGAGTAATTACGATGTAGCGAGTTGATACGACACATGTGGGTTTGCATGTTTGTCAAGTGTTTATAGGTGGATTAATATGCAGCCGCCGCCATGGAAGTTCCAGAGGCCTTCAAAAGTCATGAAGCAAACATTTCTGAGTGTTATCAAACCTCTCTCAAGGTTGGCATGTGCCAACACACTGCCAAAGGGATGCTCTACTGATGCAGCTGCATAACACACATATTCATTATCAATCTTCCAACAACCGCGCTGCAGGCTGACAGCACTTGTTGTCACTGAGAAACGCCGAGCTGCAGTAATATCCAGACACTCCAACACACGCAACTAAAGGGAACTGATGAGAAACAAATAATAAAGCAAACATTGCTACAGCAGAGAAGTCTGTCATTTCATTTAAAAGTATTAAGAATAAAATATATTGGTGACTAACAAAAATCTTTTTAACAAACAAACTGGTGCTTTCTCCATGGTAAAACAGTCACGCATGTGCACTAGTGTCCTGGTGCGGTCCATTGTGTAAAAACTGGACAGTTGCACAAAAACACATGAAGAACTAGACCTTGACCTGCTGCTCTGCAATAAACACAAAATGTAAAAAAACAAGCACAAATGAAAGGCGTTTCCTGCAACGCGACACAAGTACACACACGGGTTTATACCCATACTATACTTAAAATTACATTTGTTAAACAAGTAATCATATAAATGTTTGAGTGGCTTAATGGACTCATTTACATGGACTTTCACGTGCAGTTGGGATCCAATCCAGCTCTAAAATGAAGACACATTGTGTTGCTTTGACACAGTGCACCTTGTTTAAGTAATTAAACTCAGATTTATAACAGTTAAGGCAGAGTTGTCTGGCACAAAACCAAATTCCTCAGTTAATTTTCTTTTACTATTTACACAGCCTGCTTCTGACCACTACCACTCTTCTCTTCCTCCAACTCTCTCCATCCACACCTCTAAGCCCTGTCGGCCACTTACTGCTGCAATCCCCAACGCGTGGACGGACA
Source organism: Nothobranchius furzeri (assembly GCF_043380555.1). Taxonomy (NCBI): domain Eukaryota; kingdom Metazoa; phylum Chordata; class Actinopteri; order Cyprinodontiformes; family Nothobranchiidae; genus Nothobranchius; species Nothobranchius furzeri. The sequence goes on along the minus strand of NC_091741.1, from coordinate 47,037,090 downwards.
GAAAAGCAGCTGAACACAAAAAGAACAGAGAGGCAAAGCAGGAGAGGAAGGAAAAGGAAACAAAGAAAACACAAAACACAAACTATGACATTTAAAACAACGATAATTAACTTAACAAACATCAAAAACGTGTGTTTGATATAAATTAATTTGAAAAAAAAAAGCTGTTCTTTAAAGACTTGTCTCAAAATTGCAAACAAAGTAAAGATTAAGACAAATGGCCTCCTTCATGAAAAGGCAAACGGAGCAGCAAAGGTAAGGCAAATCTAATTAAAGTGCATCTTAAACACCGTGGACTGAAAGGCAAATGAGCAGAAGAAAAACGGGTGTAGGTATGCAGATTAAGGACGGATAAGCATGTCTGCACTGCAATATAATTCTCTGAACCAGGTCATAAAAAGAAAAAAGGAACAAATGAGGCAGGAAGAAGCAGAAAAAGAAGATAGTGCGAGTCCCCGAGTGTCTGACAGAGCAGTAGATGATTTATGGTGAGCATTGTCCAGAGATGTAATTGGGCACCATGTTGGTGTTCCAGTGTGAGAATGAGAGCAAGAAAAGTGGACATATCTCAGGACTATTGCAGACTACATCCCAATAGTCTCAAAGTGCACAGTAAAGGGAGAGAGAGGGGATGAGCAGACAAAAGGGGGATGAACTAAGAAGAGGAAAACATTTGCAAACGAAGAAATGCTACTTTTTAGCTTGATGTTTAAATACATTTGTTAATTGTTCATTTAAATGGTTGTTGGCTTGCATATTAAACAGTTAAAGAACTCATTGAAAGATAGTGAATGATCAACAATTAGATCATTGCCGGTGAGTCAACTTGAGGTAATGCCGGTGCCAAGCCGGGTAAAAGAACCATGAACATTTACATGAAAGTCACGTTTGAAACAATGAAAATCTCACAGAGGACCACACCAAGAACAATAAATCTATCATTCAGATGGAAATAGTGTGATTATACACAGCATCTTATAGTGTGTGTGTGTGTGTGTGTGTGTGTGTGTGTGTGTGTGTGTGTGTGTGTGTGTGTGTGTGTGTGTGTGTAAACTTAGCAGGAGCGTTGTGATTAGAGAAATACTAAAAACCTCTTTGGCGGGAAGTTAGTTTGGCGTTTGGTTTTCCGTCTGCATTCAGTTCAATTCAAATTCAAAAATACTTTATTAATCCCAGAGGGAAATTGATTGCATCGAACTTATATTATTTTTATTGCACATTATGTCAGTGGTAGCTCATAACCAAGACAGAGATTACACTGTTCCCCATTTCACTGAATCAAATATATGATCATTATTCAGAAAACTCTAAAACGACTTGGAGCTCCACAAAATAGAGCTTGAGTTCTTTTCCTTCCCTTTTAGGCCAGGCAGTGTGTATTTTACAACAACGTGCAACGATTTTCAAAAAAAACATTTCTCATTAGAATCAATTTGGTAAAAGAACTCTTCATACCACAAATAAATTGAGGGTATTGAATCATCGGCTCGTCCAAGTGGGCAACCATGTTTGAAGTTTTGAAGTCAGCTGCTCTGATGTGAAAATGGGTATTGTTAAAAAGCGTTATTTGGTTTGGTGTTTAACTGATGTGGTCTTTGAGAAATGACATCAAAGAGTCCAGTGTGTCTTTTATCTTTTCATCCTGAAACTGGTTTAATGCACATGACACCGTACACCCACCTCTCTACGGCAGGAGGGAGGCAGGAAAACACCGGAGTGCCGTCGTCATAACGACATAAACTTCAGGCTTCTCTCTGATTCAGCTCCATCATCCTCATTTACAGTCAGAACTAGAAAAGGTACTCATCGTTTCCTCTATGTGAATGGACAGTACCATCGTCGCCTCTGCTACCGTTTTCAAACATTCACTCTCAAACGTCCATCTGGTTTGATTTGACAATTTGTGAATGAGATGATCGTGTAATTGTTTATAGAAGAAATCAAAAAGATTCCTTGTGAATGTAGCGGCCGACATCTCTTGTTAATATGGAGTGAAAGTTCCTTATTCTCTCGGCCTCCGAGGACGTTCTGTCAATCCGCCAGGACAGCAGTGTTTCCTCTGTGGGGGCCCTCTGCACCGGGAGCAGTGGTCGACTGTAGCTTCCTGGGCGCTCTATAGGTGGGGGTCTATGCTCCCCCTCCACTGAGCGCCCTGACTTATGGGCCATTCCCATCTGTACCGGGTCGGCCCGGGCCAGGTAGCCCCAGTCGGGCCCAGCCTGGCCTGGTTGATTCCACACATCCTTGTCTTAAGCCCATGTGGGCTGATTCTACCCACCAATCAGAGGCTTGCTCTAATGGAAGGTGTGAATGGGCTGATTCTACCCACCAATCAGAGGCTTGCTCTAATGGAAGGTGTGAATTTGCTGTCAGCAGTGGGCGTGTTGGCCCTGGTCGGCCTGAAGCAGTACCCCTCGGGAAGAGGGCTGAGAATTAGCCTTGGTTGGCCCGGGAAAATTCCAGGCCACCCAGATATGTAAACAACCTACGCTACCCGGCCCGGGCCGACCCGGTACAGGTGGGAATGGGGCTCTAGTGTGAAGACCTGATGCTGCCGGGACAGACGGCTCCTCTGATGGTGTTTCCTTGCGTTACCATACTTGGCTCATCTGGACTCAGCCTAATATAATTTTTACTTGTGTGTGTGAGTCTGTGTGTGTGTGTGCGTGTGCGTGTGCTTGCGTATGTTTGTTAATGTTTTTAACCTGTTATGGGAATCTGGGGTCATTTTGTAAAGCACTTTGAATCACACTTTGTTTGAAAAGCGCTTTAGAAATAAATTTGATTGATTGATTGGACACTTAAGCCTGATTTATGCTTCTCCGTCTGCGTCAGTGCGGAGACACGCAACGCCATTATCCGTCCTTGCGTAGGGCACGCAAATACGTACGGAGTCGAGCCCACTTTCTTAAACATCCGTCGAATGAGACGGATTACGCAAGCTTGTGATTGGTCAGGATGCCGCTGTTGTTTACAGCGCCGCCATTGCAAAGTGAGCCGAGGAAAACTAGCGGCACACACGGAGAAGCTTGAAGAATACCTCGCGAAAAAACTCTAAAAATATGAACGTTTAATTCTCCCGCGACTGGAGGAGTGAAAAGATGCGCAGCAAGCGTTTTATTTGTGGACAGAAATGACAGGAAACGTGGGTTTAGAGGTGGGGAGCACATGAAGCGGTAGGAGAAAGAGAGACAGATATGTCCGTGTTAAAAGTCTCTTATATACACAATAAATACAATATAAACACACTATCTTGGACCGATACATGACAGGATACCACAGAACAGCGCTACGCCCTCTGTGGTCCTGCCGGGCCATTGCTTTGCAACACTCCCCAGAAGACGGAGAAGTAAAAGAGCAAAACGCTTCCGTCAATCCGTGCATGTCTGTCCCTTGCGGAGCTGACGGAGAAGCATAAACCAGGCTTAAAGCCTAGTTTAAGCTCCACAAGGGAGACACACACTCTTTGACAGAGATGCTTTGCTCTCTGACCTCTCCATCTCCTGGGGAGTGTTGCAAAGCAATTCCCCGCCAGGACAGCAGATGGCGTAGCACTGTTCTGGGGTAACCTGTCATGTATCTGGTCCAAGATAGTGCATTTACTGTAGTATTCTTAGTGTGTTTTTGTATTTCAAGGGCTTTTTAACACATAAAATTTGTCCCTCGTGCCACCTCTAAACCCACGTTTCCCGTCATTTCCATCCATGAATAAAACGCTTGCTGCATATCCGTTTACACCTCCAGTCACAGGTGAATAAAATGTTTATATGTTTAGTTTTAGAGTTTATTTAGAGTTTTTACACAAGGTATTCTTCAAGCTGCTCCGTGCCTGTCGCAAGATATCTCCGGCTCTCTCTGTTTTTGAGGGTGCAATGGCAGTGCTGTTGATGAAAGTGGCGTCCTGACCAATCACAAGCTTGCGTTCCCAGTCTCGTTCGACAGATGTTTAGAAAAGTGGGCTCAACTCCGTCTGTCCTTGCAAGCCTGCTGGAGAGCCCTCGCAAGGTTGGATAATGGCGTTGTGTGTCTCCACGCAGACGCACAAGCATAAACTAGACTTTAGCCTTATGTAGAATACGACGAAGCAACTCTGTAATGATTATAAGGACAGAGGGAGAAAACAGGAGCATAGAAATAAGAATTAACTGACTGACAAAGAAATATATTAAGAATGGGGGGTGGGGGTGGGGGGCACAGAGTAGAGAAAAACTAATGATAAGTCAGAACTAAACCAAAAACCTGTGAATCAGCTGTAAACTAAAGTGGTGAGTGTTGTGGCACGACGATCTCCATCAAAGACTCTGGCAAAAAGGGCAGCCTCCATGTAAACACATACATGCCCCACAGCCTGAGGCTGGCTGTCAATCCACAAAGCCCTTCTCAGCAAACTCTAATCCCCTGAACCTTCTTCTTTCTACCCTACGGTGATTTCCGAATCCTCCACTGATGTTGCATCACCGCTGTGGTAAGATGACATCACAGACTTTCCTTGAGGTATAGATCAGTGAGCCCCATTCACCAGGGATCACATTCAACACCAAAGCTTCTTACAGCTCAAAGCTAGCAGGAAATGGTACTATGGAAAAGGTTTGTGAAGTTGCAAGAAAAAGACTAATTACGACAAATTTGGTAATCTTTGCTATTTGATTGGGGGGGGGGGGAGAGACACAAGATGCAGTCTGGGCTCAGTCCAAAAGAGTCTGATGTTTTTACTGGAAAAATACTTTTGTTCTTTTGCCATTTTGTTAAAATCTCGAAAAAAAGAGGGTCTATTGTGAATGACTTTCAACTACTGCGGTAGCTCTGACATAATTACGGTTATTTTGTGTCATCGTAAATTAGATTGACACTAAAAGTTCATCGATTGTGAATTAATGGACAATTCTTACTTTCACAAAGTTTTAGTCTAATCCATCCAGGCTTCCATGAGATATTCCACAACCAAACCGAGGCAAAACATGAGTGGCAACCTTTCAGCACGGAATGAATACAAGGGTAAACAAGTGTGTGTGGAAACAAACAGCCAAAGTAAGAGCCGAGGTTCTAACTTGTGTTTAAGCAGCAATAAAACCAGATCTAACTTTTTGCCCGAAGCAGGTGTGGATGAATATTCATGAGTGAAGTGAATATCAGGTTGGTTTTCCAGACACTATTATGTGAGTGAGTTAGTGTGACAGCACTAGTGTGTGTGTGTGTGTGTGTGTGTGTGTGTGTGTGTGTGCATACGTTGTGAGACTGCTTCTGTATTTCTGTTTCTTTGTGTAGGTGGAAAAATGGCCATTGCTCAAAGGGACAACGAAATAAAGACAGCGGCAACAAACAAAGTAAACCAAGTGCGGTTCTGAATATTAACAAGAAGCAGACTGACTCACTGCAAATCACATGCAAGGAACAGCAGGAGGGGGGTGTTACACACACTCCTGTTCGTTTAGGGGTTGTTTGAGCTTGGAGCAATGCTGCAAAAATATGTTCTGTAGCCACTTTTTAGAACATAAAGTTGTGAGCTTCAAAGCAGGATTTTAAAGCTGTCTATTCATTTGAATTATAAATTTCTGCAGCAGCTGTGGTGCATTCATTATTTTAATCAGGGAAGCTAGAAAGTTCAGTGGGCTAGAGAAAGAGAAGGAAACTGTGTGCAAAAGTATGAAAAGTCAGGAATGTTTGTAAAATAAACACAGGGAGGTTGCAGAACTGGGGTCCTGCTATAACTCATATCCAAATCCACACTTTTAAATTAAACTTAGACAGTGTTGAAATATAACTGTATAAGGGATGTGCATTGGTGAAATTCTGGTGACAATTCGTATCACGATACAGGGGAGACGATACGATACATCATGATCGCGATACATTCAGCCAGACCATATTAACTATTTTTAGGCTGAATTTATCGTAGGAAAATTGATAGATAACCTGTTTAACGTGAGGTACCAGCTCAGTGGCCTAGTGGTAGAGTGTCCGCCCTGAGACTGGGAGATCAGGGTTCGATTCCTGGTCGGGTCACACCAAAGACTTTGAAAAAATGGGACCCAATGCCTCCCTAATTGACACTCAGCATTAAGGGGTTGGAATGGGGGGTTAAACCACCAAATGGTTCCCGAGCGCGGCTGTGTCTGCAGCTCACCGCCCCCCCAGGGGATGGGTCAAATGAGGAGAACAAATTTCGCACACACACCAGTGTGTGTGTGACAACTAATGGGACTTTTAACTTTAACTTTAGGTATATGAACCATAATAGAGGGAATTATATTCAATGGTGGAAACCAAACCCATTGCACACTGCTGCCAACTGGCGGTCGGCGTTTGATTTGCACCAAAAGAAAAGAAAATACACAAATGTTTGCATGTAAATTCTTCCAAAAATGTGATTCATGGCTTTTGATCCTTGCTATAATATTGCAGGAAAAATATTACAATACATTGTCATATTGATGTTTTCCTACATCCCTAATCTGTATGGTTACATTTAATTTAGAAATCACTAAAAACCTTAAGTTTATAACTTTTACAGTTCTCCCAAAACTAAAAGAGAAAGCCAGATCACAGGAAAACAAAAATAAATATTAATAGCAACAGATGCTGTACATTTTACATTGTGTTCCCCGTCTGCATGCTTCAGTCAAACGCCTCTGCTTCAAACACAACCTCGTCTGAATAGCTGCAGCTTTAGGAGAACCTTGCTTTCAAGGGTTGAGCACTGATCCACACATAAACACATGTAAACAAGCACAGTACAGCTCTAGAAATGTATCAAACCACCCAAAAATTGAGGAAAAGCACTTTTTAAGCTCTCAGTACGTTACCATAGAAACACTAACAGCTGGTTTGCATGCCAAAAGCACGCTGGTATTCAGCCTACATAATTTAAGCTCTGTTTAGATGAGCTTTGTCCGCTCAGTGATCTAGTGGGAGCAATGGCAGCCATGCATATTTTAGAAGGAAGGGGGTGAATGGACTGGGAGATGCACCATTAGAGATGTTGCACAAAATCAAGGCAGACAAGTAAATTGGGAGGCTTTTGAAAGGACTGAAATCTTCCAGTGGCATTTGGTGTGATGAGATGAAAATGATAGGTAAGCCAGGAATGACAAAAAGTAACAAATGCAGAGGAAGATGAGGGAAAAATGGAGAAAATACTTGTGAGGCTGAGTGGAGGAGAGCCGATTTGGACCACAAGGAGAATCAGAGAAAAGAAAATCATTGTCTGAGGAGAACATGATACATTATTTATGTTCTCATCCGTTTTCTCCCACCAGACTGGGGTGTATACTTCTACCAGTAAGTAAGCAAGAAAGATTGGCATAAGAGTGGATGGATTATAAAAATAATCAGTGATATGAGATGGACAGTGGCTGCAGGATACTTGATGAGATTAGCATATTAATATATGTCTGAGGTCACTGAGACCAGCAGCTCAGTATGGGTTCAATAATAATGAAAGGGATTGTAATAATAATGAATCTGAAGTTAAGAGCCACTACAGCTCTAAAATCAAATCCTTTTTATTTTTACTCAAATACAAGAATGCCTCGTTTTCATAATCGGACAGTTTCCATGGTAACTGATCAGAAACAAACTAAAAACCACAATATTGAATGCCGGCAGCTAAACTTTGTAATCGCAGTGACCTGATTTACTTCTATAGGTGAAGTGATTGGTCGTTGGAGCTGCCAATGACCTATAAATCAATAAACCTCGAGGAGAGGACGTGCATGTGCTCGTGTGGCCTTGGCTTGTCATCTCCAGCCGGTCGGAATAATGCGACAGTGGAGTAAAATAAACAGTGAGTCAGCAGGCACCCTCAATGAATTACAATAAGGACAGATGGGCTGCTGCTGTGTCATGAGAAATATGGAGCCCTGCATTCCCCACCTGATTGCTACGCAGCAAAAGTGGACAGCATGAGGAAGCTGATGGACTAAATCAAGACTCACCTGATAGCTAACACTTATGCTACGTCTGGCTGAAAGTAGATTTTCATGCCTAAATGAAAATGAGGATTTTTTTTTTAAATAAACTGTTTCAGCATCTTTCCTTGGTTTTCTGAAACTCCCAACTCTGGAAAACCAACACGTCCGTGTTTCTGCCTCGGTTTTCATCCCTTCCTGTAATCACCCATCTTCCTTTTCACCCCCTCCTCCAGCTGTCCAGCCTGCTGTTCCACTGCCTCTCCTCTGAGTAAGGAGTGATCACACCAGTGCATGACACCATGCTGGGACATGTGGCATTTCCACTGCTACACATCTCATCTGCTTAAATTAGCATGCATTACACTATCACATGAGCAATTAAATGGAGTGGGAGGATGACACTGTACACTGGGTGGGAGACAGACTCACAGAGCCTTCAGGTGGGGTGGAGGAAGGCAGGTGTTGGCAGGTTGCAGGGGAGGAGGGAGGGGGATTTAAGCACTGTACAGCAGGGGCTAGGAAGGGTTAGTCAGGCAGGAAGGATGGAAGAAATGTGAAAAAATACATGATTGAGAATGACTGACAGAGGAGAACCAGAAACATCTGGAGGAAGGCAAAGTTAACTATGACAGGGAAGAAATCTGAGGCTGTCCACTTCATGGACTCCTTTTTGACATCAGTCACGCACCTCTGACATCACCTGACAGATTAAGTGCTTTTTATCTTGTGGCAGAAATTTTCACTCTGCGGCAGCAATTGAAAATCAACCTAAGAAGTCCCGTTAAGAGCTTAACGACGTCCTTTGTGATCGGCGAGGAAAAGAGCTGGCTAAAAAGGTCTAAAAGCTTCCACTCACAATCCCGATGATGACGGCCAGAACAGCAAACGTTAGCATTATGGTGCTTAAAGCGATGCACATGTAGCCTGCGCAAATAATACGCCAATGATGTCAAAAGCACACTTGCATACCAAGTTATTGTTTGGAGCACACCTATTCACACAACAACAGACAAAACATCACACTACATTTTAGGTTCTACATCAAATTAACTCTAGCAGCTTCCTAATAATTTAACACCACGAGTAAAACAGATAAACCCCTGAAGACATGTCGTGTCACTCTCTGAGCTCATTACCTGTGTATCTTCCATGAGGGGAAAAAGAACAAATGTCATGTTCTTTCTCTGAAAGATTCTTAGTTTGAATCACCGCCACACAGGACATCGTGTGGAGGAAAAAGAATAACTTTCTGAGAAGAAGAGGATGGTAATGTTGGCCGAGCATAATGAAGGTAAATGCTACGTGACTGTCTCGGAGCACGCTGATATTTCTGTGACCTTAGCAGCTAATTAGAATGCTTAGTTTTTAGCCACAAGCAACGCAAAACTTTAAAGATTTTGGCTAAAGTTTCACCAGCGTCACCTTGATGGACAACACTTTGGTAAAATGGTAACAGGCCTGTAGTTGATATAGCACCTTCTACAGTCCTGGAACCCCCCAAGGCACATTACAACACAATCAGTTCACAATTCACCCATTCACACAAACATTCAAATACTAGTGGTGATGAGCTACATTGTAGCCACAGCTGCCCTGGGGCACACTGACAGAGGCAAGTCTGCCATACACGGGTGCCACCGGTCCCTGCGAATACCACCAGTAGGCAAGATGTGTTAAGTGTCTTGCCCAAGGACAACGACAGTGACAGACTGAGCAGGGCTCGAACCTGCAACCTTACGATTACAGGTGGAGCACTTAATTCCTGTGCCACTGCTGCCCACTTTGCTTCATGCACTGGCTTCAAAGAAGATTGTTCTGTGTGAGATGAGCATTGTAAATCTAAACTGGAATTTAGCACATATTTGAGAAAATGCTCTACTAGGCTGCTTTGGCTTGCTATTAGCACCTCCTTGTGTCCATTAGAGAAAACAAAAGTGAAACTCATCTCTTCGCTGTGCTTTGTCTTTTTAAAACATTAAAATAACTGCTGAAATGTCTCCTCAGCCTTCATTAGTTTCTACAGGAGTGATTCATCACTAAATCAAACAAATCCGCTGTGCTCATGATCAAAAACATGCAGGAAACCTGATGGAAGCAGATTCCAGCGCTAGGCATGTCATCTCCACTAACAAATGGCGCTTACACATTAGCCTTGGCTCGGTCCCGTACGGTCTCGTCCTGGACCGGATTTGGTTTCACACACAGGTCAGATTTGTGTTTTCGGTTCCGAGGTGACTCTGTTTTCAGACCTCCTCCAAGGTGACACCACAGACTAACTGGCCTGCTGAAATTACCCATACCGCCTCCGATCTGCGCCCCCGATGGGTATGGGGTTCCCGCATGCGTGATTCATTTTCATGCTGGATCTTGTCTGTAGCACAGAGCTGCTGATCTCTCTCTCTCTCTCTCTCTCTCTCTCTCTCTCTCTCTCTCTCTCTCTCTCTCTCTCTCTCTCTCTCTCTCTCTCTCTCTCTCTCTCTCTCTCTCTCTCTCTCTCTCTCTCTCTCTCTCTCTCTCTCTCTCTCTCTCTCTCTCTCTCTCTCTCTCTCTCTCTCTCTCTCTCTCTCTCTCTCTCTCTCTCTCTCTCTCTCTCTCTCTCTCTCTCTCTCTCTCTCTCTCTCTCTCTCTCTCTCTCTCTCTCTCTCTCTCTCTCTCTCTCTCTCTCACTCACTCACTCAGTCCTCGAGGGCTGCTATCCCACGTTTTAGTGTTTTCCCTGTTTCAACACACCTGATGTCAATCAGCAGGTGATTAACAGGCTTCTGGAGAGCTTGATGAGCTGCTGCACAGGTGAATCAGCTGTGTTGGAACAGGGAAACAACAAAAAGACACAGGATTCCGACCCTCGAGGACTGAAGTTTGACACTTGTTGGTGTAAAGGGTCATTTTGGCACTTAGTGGCTCAAGAAAATTATTTAAAAATATGAAAGAGTTGCATAGTGTGCATTTAAATATTAAGATAGGAAAGCTGCCAAATCCATGTTTTTGGAAAAAACGATTAGGCTTTCCTTGAAAAGCATTATTCCTACTGTGAAACATGATGGCTTCACGCAGACCAATATGAAAACATGTGAGGACAAGATCCAGAAAGATTAATGAAATTATTTTATCTAAAAGATGAGTGACCATTGGCAAATGGACCAAGATTGCAAAGACATCGAGCCAAAAGGGCTTTTTGAAGTGTGCGTCCTCTCCATCTACATCAGACTAGTGAAGTGGCCTGAGTTTGGATGTAATATGTGCTTTTTTTCCCCTCATTTGCATATAGAGTGAGCAGACTTCATGTGAGGCTGTATCACTGAAAACCCACTAGTGCTGAGCGTTTTGATTGTTTCAGAGTCCTTTGTGTATCAGATTCCCCTTTGCTGACAACTTTGGACCGGCACATAATCAATAATTTCTGTCCAACACAAACCAACGTGATAAACATGCAGATCTTAGGGGTAACCACCATAAACACAGAAGATTAAATGAATGCATGCACAAACACAAAGCAGTGCCACCACTCATGGCATCACAGTCGTTACAGGATCCTCTGTGGACCTGATGTGTGATAGTAAACACTGCTGACAATGCATAATAACATTTGCCTCAAGCCATTCTGTTACGTAGGTGCGAGTGTGTATGAACAACCATAAGGAGGTTGACATTGCGTTATCACTGGGGACCAGCTCCTCCGGATCAATACAATCTAACATTATTCTTGTCTGAACGCACATTTGTTTTGTTGGCTGTTTACCAAAACCTACCGACATTCTCATCAGATTAGGAATTTTAGTCTCACTGCTCACCAAAAACAAGAAAAATAAGCAGAACCGTGTGTTTCGGCATCAAATGAATAAAAGAAAACACGGGTTAAGCTGAAAGATGACAGTAGATGCACAACAGATGCTAGGTTATCAGTATGGTGTCTGCTCTCCCTGCAGCAAAAACTGATTAAGAAAGCCAAACAAGATGGTCACACAGGTCACATAGGGCAGACACACAACCGGCACTGGATCAGATGGTCTCACATTCAGTTATGTCTATAATCCTCATTCAGCACTCAGAGGCTTTGAGGATGAGATGGCGCAATGGGAACATTTTCATTTGGCCGGTCAAAAGGTCAGCAAGCTTCACCAAAAGGCTGGTTAGAGCACATGTTACGGCCTAGATGGACACAGCAAACATGGGTGTAGCTATGAATGCTGCACTACTTAAATCTACTTAAATACAAAAGAAATGTTATGAATTGTATTAAAACCGTAAACTACTTCACATGTTAGCAATGCAGGGTTTGTGTCTGTGATGCGTTTACATACCTGGTATCAGTAGAGACCATTTCATGGATGAACAGCAGAGGCATCAACGACATAAGGAAGAAAAAGAGAAACACACATTAATGGAGCATCGTCTGGGCTAAAGAGTGTTTGTAACATGACAAATCAACTTAAACATAAAGGCTCATGTGATCATAATAAAATGCAACAACATACAAAAGTGTTTTAGTAAAGCAGAAACTACAACCCTCAACACCACCCCCCCACCACCCCCACCCCCACAAAAAAGGCTTAAACAGTTCCATCTTTGATAGAGTTTGTGGTCATACATTAAACACAAACAAGCCACGTGTCGGGTCCTGTCAGCAGCGACGGCGCTCAGCTCGCTGGCCGTGTAGTGCCAGTGAAGCAGGCTGGCACAAGACTGACTGGTGCTGTGAAAACACAGCAGCACAGTAGCAGCTTTAGCTTAGAAAGATGTGATTCATTAATCAGAGCTCCCCGCGGGGAATAACACTGCCTGCTGGCACAGCCTCTCTTTCCGCTCTCCTTCAGTCCCTGCTGACTAGTCACTGGACAAACAGCACAGGAATAAGCTGTACACACACACCGCATGTGGAAAAAAAAACCAGTAGCACAGCTTTACACATCCCAGTCGTAATTAACCAACTTAGACATGCACATCAGTATACATATTCATTCTTTTTGCAGGGGCTTTGTCCCCCCGAGGCTCACCTTCCAGAGAATGCCTCGACTACGAGGTAAATAATTTGAACGTGGACTGGGATTTTTTTTATCTGAAAGCTCCAGATTTCTCCGGCTGTCTTTGTTCCTTTGGTCTTCTGTTGACGTTCACCTTTCCTTTCTAATTCATGAAGAAACGCTGGTTTTATTAATCACCGTCAGCAATAAAAGGCCCGAAGCAGCCTGTAATTGCTGTGTGCCGCATTTAGTGTGACATTATACAAGTGCATTAATTCTGTTTTAAAGGTGAAATTCTTTTTCACAGATGTGTGTTTGTTGCAATAACTGTGTGGATTTGATGTGATTTATTTTTATTTATCACACCTGCATGTATATTAGTTTGTTGCAACAGCCCAGCCATTCCCCTTCCTTTTTGGCAGATTGTTCCTTTGAGAAAACTAAAAATGGAGTGCCAGACAAGCTAGGCCACTCTGTTGACACACTCAGCTTCTTATCGACACTCAAAGGAGGAGTTTTCTCCATAAAACGAACACGTCTTCAAAAGCCCCGAGGTTCCTGAGCTCTTGTTAAGTGCATCACGAGTTAGAATCCAGTCTACCCCTTGGAATCAGAAATTTTATGCAAACACGGCAGGGATTAGGGATAAAAGATGCCACTGTGTATCCAAAACACAACTTGTAGCTGTGTCTGCCATAGCCAACAGTAAACAGTCTTAATGGATTGGCTGCAGTGTGGGACAAAGAAGGAAACAGCAACAGTTCCCTGTGCAGGTTATAGATGCGTCGCCGGAGACAAAACAACCTTTTGAGTTCTTTGAGATTCAGTTTAAAGGCCGGATCCTGAAAACAGCAGATGGCTGCAAGTGTTTGGCATTGAGACGCTGAACAAGAGTAAAAAGAAAACACCCCCACCCCTCTCCCAAACTGCCTTTTGTCTTTAACTAAGAACCAGTGACTTTTGTACCGGCGCAGCTTGTGTGCAGAATGCAATTTGTGTAAAAAGTTACTTTAATTTAGGTCATTTCAACCCAAATAATCCTAGTTTTAAATCACCAAACTAGAGATCAAAGACAATCCTAGAAGTATCTCTGTAAATAGTCCAACTTTATAGGATCTAAACCACATCCACGTTTCTCTTCCACTATCTAAAATGTGGAAAGAACATCCATTAACAACAAAGAACCATCTGTTCTCGACTGGCCACTGAGGTGCACAGAAACAAAGAGGCATTATTGACCGTCTTGTGGCAGCAAACGTATAAAAAGCCACGATAATTCTGCTAAAACAACACATCAATTTTCTGTCCTGTCAGGCAACAAAAGGTGTTTTTAGGTGTCAACTGATGGGTGAGACACACCACTTACTTTAAATTAGACCCGCTTTAAAAATAAGAGAAAATCCATATTGAAGCCCCCAAAGGATGACAAGCCACTGCAAGCTGCAAGGGCAATCCGACTGGACTCAAGACCATCAATCCAGCCTGCTCTGCTCTGCGTGGCCTCCATCTATCATGACAGCAGCACAACAGGTCAAGACCCTTTCCACGGTGGGAGCAGGTCTGTTTTGCTGGGAGCAACTTATGCAATTATCCCATTTCTAATTCAAATCGCCAAACGGTGCGTGTTCACCATGAGAACAGTCTCCGTTTCACAAATTTGCATTTAAATTCTACAAACACGATAGGAGGAAAAGGGGAGAGATGGTGGGAGAAGGGGCGTGCAAATATTTAACAGTGCAGGAGCAACATACAGAAATGATTAAGTTTCAACAGATGGACATCGTTTAGATTAGCCACCGCTGACATTTCTGTGCCAGAGAAATAGAGAGACTGGATTTCCAAAAATAAAACTAGACCACGCTAACACGTTTGCAGAAAAGTAAGATTGATAAGAATGTGAGTGCAAGTGTGACTGAAAATGCTTGTAAATGCTCCTGTAAGCCACAGACTTAAGGATCAACAAAGACAGCTTCATGTTGTTCTCTGCTCACTGCATTCACACACTTGACTGTGGCTCAAACTAATCACCAGCAGAATCCACAACATTATTTCACAGCAGCTAATCACTGCTCTTAATATGTCGGTAATTACCTGACATTTGGGTATAATTGACAGAAACAGCAGCAGGTCTGATTGTAGAGAGAAAGACTTAAAAGGACGTGAGAAGTTACGGATTTCTCACAGTCTGTTAAAAGCGTGGTTCATCCAAAAGCCATTTTTAGTGGTCATTTCAGATTATGATCGGTCACTCTGAGGTTTTCACATGAAAATAGTCTCCGACACCTATCTCCTGCATTAGTTTCTGATAGAAAATGGACGGTGAAAATGTGGGATTTGAAAAGCCTGACAGATCTACTCCCATGTCACACTGTCACTTAACATTGATGGACTCACCCATCTTGGCTCATGAAGGGAAGGCTGTTTTAGCATCCAGCAATCAGCAGAGAACGTCTTAGCTAGTAGAAGCTAGCCGTTAAGCCCAATTTATACTTCTCCATCTGGTCCGCAAGGGAGAGACGCACATGCACGGACGGAGACATTTCACTTTCAGACTCTGTCACCTGGGGAGTGTTCCAAAGTAATCCCCCACCAGAACAACAGACGGTGCAACACTATTCTTAGGTATCCTGCCACCATTACAGTCACCTATCTAGTCCAAATATATAGTGGATTTACTGTTGTGTTTACATTGATTTAGTGTATTTCAGAGACTTTTTGAGGGGACAGTGATGTTGCTGTTGAAACATTGAAAAGCTAGCAAAGTTGTGGCCACTTAAAGACAAAAAGAAGAGTGAGCAAAGTAAATCATCTGTACAAAAGCTGGAGAAATAAATGTTGAACAAAGCCAACTGCTTCTATAGATACAGCGGGAACGGGTTTCAGCTGCATGGCTACAACTATGGTCTCCTACTCAGGCGGCCTCAGGAGGGAAAACGGATGTTGTTGCTACAGCAGTCGGAGAATCTGCTGGTATTCGTTTTTCCTTTCAGTGAAACATCTTAGAGAGGAATTGTGGTGCATTTGAGGATACACTCACACATGAACACTGTTCAGTCAAATACACACCAGTGATTTTCCCCTGGGGGGGGTGGGGTGGGGGCTTTTAACAAATGGTTGACCTGTGTGTGCGCTTGTGTGTGTTTGAAACATTTTATCTCCACAATGTCTGGATAATAAACTGTAACAGCTGCAGTCAGTCCTAATTAAATACCTGTGCATCTGCTGCTGAATCTGTCTAGCCTATTATGTGTGTGTTGTGCCTAGTGTGTGGGTGGGTACTCACTTTATATGGCTTTATATGGGTGTGTATGCAGAAGTGTATTGAACAAAACTTTATTACTCATCTTGTGAATATCCCTGTTGAAATGTAGTTGGGTAAAACTCCACCTTAGTGAACACTTTGACTGCAGCATCATTAAAGACATGATTCACAATGGTTTTGACCTTGAAATTCAATAATAGTTGGAGCTCTTACTATAATCATCCCCGCCTATGGAAGTGTGAAAGGAAAAGTCTGAGGGTGCATGCAGATAAGAGAGCTATTGAAGACATTAGGCCAGAGCATTACTCACTCCTGGAGCTGCATAAAACAACTGCTGAGAAACAAGCAGATGCTTTGTTTGTGTTGATGATGAGCTCGATGAAAGATGAAGCAGACGCCCAGACAGAACTCTTTGTTTACAATCAATAGAGACCAATGTCCAGTTTGCAACCATACGAGGATGTCTGCTCGTCTTCGGCTAACCACCTTCCCTCAGGCTACCTCTGGTGCTAAATTGAGGTCAGATGTCATCATTTTGTGTGTGTGTGTGTGTGTGTGTGTGCATACGTGCGTGCGTGTGTGCGTGCGTGTGTGTGTGTGTGTGTGTGTGTGCAGGAAGAGACGTCAAAGTTGTATGCTTGAGTCACTGTATAGTACACAAACCCTCACAAATACCACATGAGAGGAGACACATAATGCCGAGTCCATTTGCCTGGGGGGACAGCAGCTTTTGACCCTCTTGAATATTTATGGCCACCGCCATCATCAAGAGTCTTAACAGTTCCATGTGGTGCGTGTCTATATTCTACATCAAATACATAAATGTAGAGTCATAAATTAAGGATGCACGATATATTGGAATGAATATTGGTATCGTTCCAAAAAATAAAACTTTTTCCATCTTGTTTCCATTTGTTTATCTGTTTCAAAGGGTGAGGGGGTGATGTGAATTTCTTTAGTCATGTAACAGTGATTATAATCATCTCAGGATCGCAAATGTGTGTGGTATGTGTACCTAATAACGTAAATTCAGCTTTAATAATCTTCATTCTATATCAAATCTGCTGATTTTAGAAGCATTGATGTCAGTATACAGTGGGGCAAAAAAGTATTTAGTCAGCCACCGATTGTGCAAGTTCTCCCACTTAAAATGATGACAGAGGTCAGTAATTTACGTTATAGGTACACTTCAACTTTGAGAGACAGAATGTGAAAAAAAATCCATGAATTCACATGGCAGGATTTTTAAAGAATTTATTTGTAAATCAGGGTGGAAAATAAGTATTTGGTCAATAACAAAAATTCAACTCAATACTTTGTAACATAACCTTTGTTGGCAATAACAGAGGTCAAACGATTACTATAGGTCTTTACCAGGTTTGCACACACAGTAGCTGGTATTTTGGCCCATTCCTCCATGCAGATCTTCTCGAGAGCAGTGATGTTTTGGGGCTGTCGCCGAGCAACACGGACTTTCAACTCCCTCCACAGATTTTCTATGGGGTTGAGGTCTGGAGAATGGCTAGGCCACTCCAGGACTTTCAAATGCTTCTTACAGAGCCACTCCTTTGTTGCCCGGGCGGCGTGTTTGGGATCATTGTCGTGTTGGAAGACCCAGCCACGTTTCACCTTCAAAGCTCTCACTGATGGAAGGAGGTTTTGGCTCAGAATCTCACGATACATGGCCCCATTCATTCTGTCCTTAACACGGATCAGTCGTCCTGTCCCCTTAGCAGAAAAACAGCCCCAAAGCATGATGTTCCCACCCCCATGCTTTACAGTAGGTATGGTGTTCTTGGGATGCAACTCAGTATTCTTCTTCCTCCAAACACGACAAGTTGAGTTTATACCAAAAAGTTCTACTTTGGTTTCATCTGATCACATGACATTCTCCCAATCCTCTGCTGTATCATCCATGTGCTCTCTGGCAAACTTCAGACGGGCCTGGACATGCACTGGCTTCAGCAGCGGAACACGTCTGGCACTGCAGGATTTGATTCCCTGCCGTTGTAGTGTGTTACTGATGGTGACCTTTGTTACTGTGGTCCCAGCTCTCTGCAGGTCATTCACCAGGTCCCCCCGTGTGGTTCTGGGATTCTTGCTCACCGTTCTCATGATCATTTTGACCCCACGGGATGAGATCTTGCGTGGAGCCCCAGATCGAGGGAGATTATCAGTGGTCTTGTATGTCTTCTATTTTCTGATATTTGCTCCCACAGTCGATTTTTTCACACCAAGCTGCTTGCCTATTGTAGATTCACTCTTCCCAGTCTGGTGCAGGTCTACAATTATTTTCCTGGTGTCCTTCGAAAGCTCTTTGGTCTTGGCCATAGTGGAGTTTGGAGTCTGACTGTTTGAGGCTGTGGACAGGTGTCTTTTATACAGATGAGTTCAAGCAGGTGCCATTAATACAGGTAACGAGTGGAGGACAGAAAAGCTTCTTAAAGAAGACGTTACAGGTCTGTGAGAGCCAGAGATTTTCCTTGTTTGAAGTGACCAAATACTTATTTTCCACCCTGATTTACAAATAAATTCTTTAAAAATCCTGCCATGTGAATTCATGGATTTTTTTAAAATTCTGTCTCTCACAGTTGAAGTGTACCTATGATGTAAATTACTGACCTCTGTCATCATTTTAAGTGGGAGAACTTGCACAATCGGTGGCTGACTAAATACTTTTTTGCCCCACTGTATCAGTATCAGCAAATTTCGGTTATCGGCCATAACAGTGATACTAACACGGGATATCAGTATCGGCCCATACATTTCACATCAGTGCATCACTAACAAATATATTTACTGGGTTTGACTTTTTTCTTTTATGCTGTCTGTATTTTTAAACGTGTCAAGTCGTGACCCTCAGCTCAGAGAATATAAGTTTATCTGTAATCACAAATAATAAAGACATCTGTAAAAATGTGCCTCTGTAGAGTCAATTTTTGACCCTGATGTATGCTAAACCAGTTCAATCCCTCAATTATTCAGCTGATATACTCCATTGTTTGGATAATGGTAGTAGTGAAGTCATGCATACATAAAGACAATGGTCCATAGGCGTGTGTGTGTGTGTGTGTGTGTGTGTGTGTGTGTGTGTGTGTGTGTGTGTGTGTGTGTGCGCGCATCCATGCGTGCATGCGTGTGTATGTATGTGTGCCTGCAGGACTTTGCCCCAGGGTTGACACTGGGCAATTATTCTCTCCCCTGCATTGTGTTTAACCCTTGACCTTTCAGAGCGATAGTGGCACAGAGCTAAAGGTGTCTAGACTATTTATCTACAATAACATCAGCAGCAAAGATTTGGCCTCAGGAAATCACTGAAAAGCATTTTTGGGAATGCCTGTAACAAAATTAGGACAGTAAATGTTTTATGTGATGACAACAGGATTCTAAATGTTTTGCCAGTTTGTGTAAAGTTCTGGAAGTTTAAAGAAAACTAAATAAAAATATAGGGCGATTAGAAAGTAACCTGGGGCGACAGTGGCACAGGAGTTAAGTGCTTGCCTCGCAATCGGAAGGTTGCGGGTTCGAGACCCGCTCAGTCTGTCGCTGTTGTTGTGTCCTTGGGCAAGACACTTAACCCACCTTGCTTGCTGGTGGTGGTCGGAGGGACCGGTGGCGCCAGTGCTCGGCAGCCTCGCCTCTGTCAGTGAGCCCCAGGGCAGCTGTGGCTACATTGTAGCTCATCACCACCAGTGTGTGAATGTGTGTGTGAATGGGTGAATGACTGATTGTGTTGTAAAGCACCTTGGGGGGTTCCAGGACTCTAGAAGGTGCTATATCAAATACAGGCCATTTACCATTTACCATTTAACCTGGAAAATTTTAACTGGAGGAAAGAAAATCTGAAAAAGAAGTTGAAATACGAGCAAAAAGACCCAGGGGGATAACAAGTGACAAATATGCATGTCCGTACTTGAAAACAACATTCCTGTTTCTATGGAGTCTCTAATTTCATTTTACGGTTTATGTCGGGGGTTTCAAACACCAAACTAAGAAGCACAAGTTGTAAAGTTTGGAGCAAAACAAAAGAATAAAAGTTGTTTTAAAAATACAGAATTTAAACACCCAGACAAAAGAAGGTTGAAGCAAAAACAACCAAATAATATTTAAAAACCTTAGTTTTTCACTGAATAATGATAAAATTTTACATGGAAGGAGAAAGTGATTTGTTTGGCAAAAGGCAAGATGGTTGTAACTCAGCATTTTCCACCAGTAAATAAAAACAAAGTGAAAAATAATCAAACTCTTCTGATTGGATCAAAATAACAGGACGCAGCACAACTGCACTTCCACTGATGACTGAGTGTGTGTTGTAAGATAGAAATGCACAGACTGATGAACCCTGATATAAGGGCTGCTAAAATGTGATACCCGATTTCTGATAATCTCCCTCTTGTGCTCAGGTCATCTCTATTGTGTCAACACACAAGCTTAAGTGTGTGCATGTGTGGTGGCCAGGGGGAGGGCTGGTGGCTTGGGTAATCAATAGTGTCATATGCTGAGACATATGCTAGGCTAGCTACAAGCTCAGATCATCAGTCGTTGGACAAAACAGCACAAACAAGAAGAGGGCACACTTTGAATTACAAATGAATCATGTTGCAAAAGATAAAAGCTGTAAAAATATCAAAAGGCAGACTCAGATGCAACTGTTGTTGCAATCAAGGGCAAGCACTTTGCCACATGAAGCCTTTCTTCCAAAGTATTAAAGTCTTGAAAGCTTGTAAAGGGAAGAGGTGGGAATATGGGAGTATGAAATATGGCGGGTGCTAGTTAGGCAGCTTTCCTTAGGGAAGCTCTCCGAGGCTCTTATTCCATTCTGTGCTCCGCTGTGGGTTGTTGTGGATCGTAGACCGGTCAATACCCCGCCACCCCCTTCTCTGAGCTAAGTCCATCTAAAACATGCATGAGTCCATTGGCTGGGGATGTGCCACAGAAGGCCTTTAGAGCTTTCCAAGGTGGTAGAATATCTAATAGCTAAGTGAGACCATCTTTGAAGGCTTACATTTAAAGGTTTCCCACCTCTCCTCTGCTCTTTTTTTTACCTCTTTCTTCCCCTCCTTCTAAACAGACAAGTGGTCCTGTACATACAAATCAGTTCTGAAGCTTCGGCTGAAGGTAACGTTTCTGCAGCTCCAGCTTGTTTGGCATCGTGAGACATTCCCACAGCTTTTGTTGTAAAAAGCTGACATTTTAGTTACTCTGCTGGTGGGTTAGGAGGTCATGCATTGCTTACACTGAGAACATTATTCAAAATGTAAGAGATTACAAACATGAAATGGGTAAGACAGAAATCTGAGGATGAAAACATTCATTTTCATATCATAAATGTAGACAAGACGCATGCACACTCGTGTTCGCAGGTCTATAAACACCATGCATTACTCTGGGGTGATAAGCTCTGTTGATAAATCCTTTAAAAATATAAGTCCCTGAGAGATGACTTCTCCAAATGCTGATAAAAGGGAATATTTCCCAAAAACATGAATGTGTAAAGTTTTTCTTTTTCTGCTAATTGGTGGTCTGCAATGCACAGTCAAAGCCACAAAACCCTGGGCAGCATGCTGCTCCACTGAGGTGCTAGGGAATCCGAGTGGTCAAGTAAAATGACAGTTTATATCCTAAACAACGTTAGAAATAAGGAAATTTGACAGCCTTAAAATTGGTTTAAAATTTTTGAGGCATTAAATGTACAATCAGCATCATATAAATGTTATTTTGAAATTACTTTGCCAACTTCCTGTGTCTGTCATGTCAGTCCCACAGAAGTTGAAGATCGATGCCTTGTCGTGCTTAATGCAGACTCTGCACTGGTTCATATTCACAGCCAGGGCCGTGTGCCAGAGCATAACTGACACAAATCACCGCTCAAGAGCAAATGTGGCGGAACAAAGAACGGGCGAAGGGAACAATAGATGGATGGATAGAAAGAGGGTGGACAGGAATGACATGGGGGAAAGAAACCCCTCCTTACCACAACATTAATCACAGAGGAGGGAAATAAAAGTGAAAAACAAATGTTTTATTTATTGTTTCTGATCAGAAACTTCATCAGTGCCAAAGAGGGGCAACAGAAAATGTGTCTTAAACAAAGAAAACAAGTCGTTTTCACAAACTCCATTGTTCGCTTGATCAAAAGCACCTCTTCCACTCGTCCATCATTAAATCAGTACGTTCTGCATTCTAATTGACCACCTCACTTTTTTTATTTGCTGCTACTTTATCTCCTCCTGCACCACATTCGTCCGCCCACCGCTCCCTCCTCCCTTCATCACTGACAATGATGCTCTGTGAATATTACACTCATGCATTCTTCTCTTAAGTGCCACCATTATGGTTACCAGATGCACTTATGGCTTTCTAGGTTCATTGATTGGCACAATCAATACGTCATTTAAGGGAAGTTTGGAGACACTACATTAGGACTGCCAGAAGCTCTTAAGGATTTAAGCAGTAATTTGTATGGAGATGGGAGCTAGTTCATTATGTTAATGGTCAACAGCAGATGAGTTGGGGTGGGATTTTAATACTTTATGTATTTTTGTCTCTGTTTTTCTCTTTTTTAAATGCGTCACACTGAAATTATAGCCATCAAGCAGTTTTTTTTCTGTGATTATTTTCATTAATAGCTTTCCAACATATTTGTCCTAGCTGCTGTTAACTCTATTTTAATACTCAGGAAGGGAAACTACTTTAAGCAAAGTGGAGATTATATTTAAACATGTAGTTGTGGAATATTAACAAGACAAACTGCTCATCATTTGTGACAATCTGTTGTTTTTTAAGTGGTCTGTAAAGTGTTGCCTCCTCAACTTGACTAGCCAGCATTTATGCTTGGAGTCTAGAGGTGGGAGGTGTGACAGGACTCGGTTGTAAAGGAATGTCTTTGTAATTAGTTCTTTGTAATTAGTCAAAGCAGAGGGACAGTAGAACAGAGTGTTTAGGGTTAATTTGTTCAGTATTTCTTTTGAGGGAATTCTGTTAACGCTTCAGTTCTTACATAACCTTCTGACATACAAATCTGCCATGTTGTGAAAGGTCAACTTCACTGAAAAAAACATTTTTTAAGGATTATTTCTGAAATATAATCGGTCACTCTGAGTTTTTCATGCAGACTGAACAAGAAAAAAGTCTCCTAAGCCTATCTCCTGCATTAGCCTCTGGTAGAAAATAGAAATACAAAATAGAAAAGCCTGACAGATCTTCGTCACACTGTCACCTAACATTCATGGACTCACCCATCTTGACTTACGATGGGGAAGGCTGTTGTTGGTTTAGCTTCCAGGAAACAGCAGAGAACGCCTCGTCTTGTAGATGCTAACCATTAGCATTAGCAACTCCACCATGCAGCAGAACTCCTTCAGGCTTGAGTTCGACAAAACATCGACGTTGCAGAGCCAACAGTCAGTGCCACATTGCTCTTAGCCAATAAGAGATGAGATGTCCAAATAATAGGAAATACGACCCAAATCCTGTCGTGTTCAGCTCAGCTCTGATCCGGCTCACTTCTAGTTCCGCAAAGAGGTGCACTGGATTTTTGCTTCCCCCAGAGTATGCCTTACAAGCCCTTCATTCCTATTAGAGACCACTGCAAATTAATAGAAAATATGAGTAAATTTCATCTTCATCATATAAACTACATTCTGCAATATCCATGGCAAAATTACATAAATTAATAAAAATCTGCTAAAATAATTTTAGTCATAATGTTTAATTATTGAGCAACTGGCAAAATAGTAAAAACAAAGAACCCATGGTTAAAAATGTAACCCTAACCAGAATCAAGTATTAAGAGTTAAGATGTCACAATACATTTTTTAAAAATGTACCCAACCATTATAAACATCTAGAAGTAGCCTTGATGTTTTTCGTTGCCATCCTAAAGTTCATGATAATAGTTTTATCAATGTTGCTGAAATCCAGCAAAAAATAAATAATCAGACCTTTATTCTCATACCATCAAGTGCTGTGCCATAACACAAGATAAGCATTGAAATCTCCCCACTGGTCCCAAAACTCATCCGGCATGTCAGACTTACAATCAGGCTGAAGCAGGTGACATGTGACTGAGCGGTTAAACAATGGGATGGAGCTTGGGCCTCCGATAAGAGAATTGATATTGATTGCACATGCATGTCGGACAGATTGTGTCCATTAGGAGTTGCATTGTTCTGTTCATTTTCTCAGTGGCAATATGCCTGGTCTCAGAGCTGAATGACAAAAGGAGGAAGGTCCAATAATTCAACTGGCCAGTAATGAATCATGCTGTAACAACAAATGGTAAAACGGTCGAAGATGTTTATTTTAATGTTTTTGTTCAGCAGTGATTCATACAACAAACACTTTAGATTGAACAATTGTGGTCTTGGGATTACAATTAATGTTTTTACTTTATACTAGCAAAACAATCTAGTTTTAATTTTATAGGAACAAAGGTTTTAAAGAGTGAAAAGCATTTAGATGTTTCCTGGTGGATTGTTTCCACACGCAGGTAGAAATAAAAACAGATATCCATTTTTCCAGCAGCCAGGCTTGCACCGTCCAGATAAACATGCTGGCAGTCTCCAATTCACAGAGAACGCATAAATAAAAGCCTTTTCACTCAGTCTGGACAGTGTAAGTAACACCCAAATATAGATTTGTGTGAATGAGTGTGCATGTTTATGTGTGTGTGTGTGTGTAAATGAAAGACAGAGTGCTAAGAGCCATAACTGCAGGAGTGTTTCACAAGCTCAAAGCTCTGAGCCTTCTTCTCTAATTCAGCACAAACATTGCACTTTCAGCAGATCAATGATGCCCTTGTGCCACACACACACACACACACACACACACACACACACACACACACACACACACACACACACACACACACACACGCGCGCACACACACACACACGCGCGCACACACACACACACACACCCGTCTTTCACAACCACCAATGTGCACATATGCCTCCAAGGGTACACACCAGCACACATGTGGTGAGTCCTACCTATGGCACACTTTCTTCACTCCTGCTTGCCATCTCATGTTCTCTCACACACCTTTCCTTTTCTTTCCACCTCTTTCTCTCTAAAGCCCTAAGCAATTACTCATCAAGACTCTAGAGATGCATTTAGGTGCGTGGGGAGGGAGCGACTGACGATGGAGAACAGCAGGATGGAAAGAGTACAGATAGATGTGAGGGTGACCAAAAACTGCCTGTCACTGATTTTAACAGAGCACCTCGAAACATCTGTTCTGCAATAACCAGGGCTGACCTTTCAGGCATGGTTGTGTGTATGTGCTTCAACTGTGACCAAGGAGAGTGAGTGTCTGCAAAGGAAAGGGGTCACAGCCTATAACACAACATTATTCATTCATTGGGAGGATTGTGTGTTTGTGTATGTGTGTGCATGCATGCGTATTTTTAGTGTAAAGCGCCTTGTTTGGTTGTAATGCCTTGTGAATCCGCTTTATAAATAAAATTGGATTGGATTGGATTGGTATGTGTGTGTGCTACAGTTGTGCTCCACATGTTCAAAGCAAAATTTACACAAGAAAGGTCTGTGAGGCAAATCTACTGTTTACCTACAGCAGGTCAATAATAAGAGGTGATACCACTACTTGTAGGAATGCAAATAGTGAACCCAACCCAAATGAACATGTCTTCTTGCAGTCTCTCCAGCCTTCAGCTCTCTGGTTGATCTACTGAAAACCCAAAAGCATTACATTCCCAGCTGGCCACTGGCTTCAGCCTTCATAAAAACAACCTGTTCCAACTCCAACGCTAACTAGGCACATACTGCAAGTATCTATGCAATGAAAGAGCCACAATGTGCAGGCCAAAGCTGTGTGCTTCAACATGTTAACATGCATTAATATCTCCCTGCATGTGCAGAAGACTCTGGCCTGTCATCTCAAGGGCAGGTTAGGGGGATGAAGCCCTTCTCCAGTTTGAAGTAGCAGCGAATTGTTTTTGGCAGTGGGCTAAATCTCATCACATACACCTCCTCATTTTCTCCACAAGGCCAAAAAAAAAAAAAAAAGACAGCTTTGATTCAAGCTGCACACAATACATTCAATTCATGACGATTCCAGCCAGCTCTTGGCTAAAACGC
Source organism: Nothobranchius furzeri (assembly GCF_043380555.1). NCBI lineage: Eukaryota > Metazoa > Chordata > Actinopteri > Cyprinodontiformes > Nothobranchiidae > Nothobranchius > Nothobranchius furzeri. Next base: position 47,010,856 of record NC_091741.1, on the reverse strand, counting down.
AGGTGCGCGCGCACACACACACACACACACGCACACACACAAACACACATCCCAATCTATTCCCCACTATCTTGTATCTATAACCACCAAATTACGGCCAAAACAACAATGAGCCTCTTCACACAGTGACTCCTTTTGACTGCCTATAAAGCCTCCGCCTCACTTCTTCACAACTAAACATTTGAATCATGTTTCCTCTCTCAAACATGCAGCCACTGTTCCTAAATACCCAAATCCCCTGCAAAGAAGAGTTGCAGTCGGTCCACCCAGCAGCATTCAGGCCCCTGATTAAACCAGAGCTTATTGGTAATTAAACATTAAGCTTTGTGGCAGCATCCAGAAAGCTGTAAAGCACTCCACCTCTCCACCACGTAAACACCCACCCACCCCACCTCCACTGGCATAGTGCCGTCCCGTCCTCTCCTCTTTTCCAGCCTTTCAGGGGGCCGCAGGTGGCACAATTGGCAGTAATGTCTTCTAATTGTTGGCAGCACTGCCTGGGTAAAGATATGTGGTGGGGAACGGGAGATTGGCTGGAGTACAGCAGGCTACAGAAGGGGAGGGTGCAGAAGCCAAAGTGATGGTAAAAGGGAGGAAAAGAGAAGTACCAAAAGGATTTAAAGGAATAACTAAAGAAAGTAACATGCCAAGCAATGAATTTGGAGAGAAAGAGCAGGAATGTGACATGAATAATGTAATAATAAAGCAAAGGAGAAGAACTGGGAATTAGTTAGAGAAAAAAGTGGGATAAATATAAACCCACAGAGGCTGCTGTTGATGTGGTGTCCAAATGTTTCCTTCACTGTTGTTTTTCAGGTAGCTTGGAGAGAAGCTCCCCTGGGTTGAAGCTTAGCTGTAGCTGCTGCTGAGACAGACAGTGTGAGCTGCTGGCATTTATGTAGAGAGTGGTTAGACACGGGCCCAAGATGCAGAGCTCAAGACCTTACAAACCCCCAAGGTTTGTCAATGCAGACATGAAAGAGAAGAATGGTGAGTTTAGGCTTTTGTATAAATAAAAGAGTGCTTTTGTTCCCCGTCACCTACCCATCATGCCTAATAATCCTTAAAAGTTTGTTACCATTGTCTGCATTGTAGAAAAACAGCCTGCTCTTATTTTGACCCAACCAGTGAAAATGTTTAGAAAAGACACATTTAGTCAGTCAGCTTCATTGTCTCTAATAGTAAATAACTGTTTGTGCGCAGGCTATGGGGTCGTCTTCATGCCAGAAGTTGTAGGAAAAAAACAACCCACTGGAAGGAAAACTATGCTGGGCTTTTGGAAAAAAAATCACTCAGATGCTGCAAGGAGCTGCTGCAGCATTGCCATGGCAACGATGGAAAGAGAATGAAGTGTTGGAGTCAGAGACTCAAGGTTACTCAATCTATTCATGTATTAATAATACCACTCCCTTATGAAAGAAATATTACGTTCCCTCTAAGTATGATGAAAATAAACACTAGATCTGTTGAGCCAGAGTACACACTCAACGCGTCTAATGAGGTTAAGAGAACTAAATCAACCTCCTTTTATCTGATGAGATAGAACTCCTGTTGATGAAGGCGCATTCCCACTATTCAGTTAAATTCAATTCAAGTTTATCTATATAGCGCCAAATCACAACAAGAGTCATCTCAAGGCACTTCACATAGTAAACATTCCAGTCTAGGTCAGTTCATTAAGCCAATCAGAAAAAAGTTTCCTATATAAGGAACCCAGCAAATTGCATCAAGTCACCGACTAGTGTCAGTGACTTTACAGCAATCCTCATACTAAGCACCATCACTCAAATGTATAATTCCTGAGCTTATTTGCTTGGATCTGACAGAGGTAGAAGCGGAAAGCCAGAGATAGCAGGGCGTCGTAACAATGAGGGGAACAAACAGCAAGAGCAATGTTTTAATGGGTACAAAGTCATGGATCTTAAGCCTCCCACAGTTCAAGTGTTTCAGGTCTTTTCCACAGGGTGTATGTCAAGGGTGAGGCAGTAGGAGAGCAAATGACCCTGTTCTGTGGAAGAAGGGTCAAGAAAACCTGCTGGGACTTGAGTTTTCTCCCCTGGGCCACTCCTGGACATGAGGGGTCTGCCTAAGTCAAAACGCTGCTAATGACAAATAATGTTAAGCATGAAATTAAAGGTTCATTCTGCCGCTCTACAGATGTTGTGTTGCATGCTACAGATACCGTTAACTGTGCATGCGTGATCTTCATGCTTCCTCCATGTTCTGAAAAATAACATGTTTCCATATTAAGTTCCACACTATATATACCATCACCTGACCCCCTAATGAGAATATTAACATGCTGATACACTGCTTTACTTCTAAATGTAAACTGTACGTTTGGCAAAAAAAAGAACCCCATCTGACATGGACAACATAATTATGTTAAAAATTACATGGTGAGCTTCTTTATATCCCCCTCAGTTTGTATTATTAATCTGTGGCACGCTGCTCAAAAGAAACGCAGGAAAAGAATGTGAAGGAATATTTTTAACAAGCTCCAATAGAAAGATTTATGTGTTCTTGTAAAGGCAAGGGGCAAGATATATCAATAAGGAGGCAATGAATAAGTAAGCAGGAGAGAGATCGAGGATTTTTTTGCCATTTTTTACAACTAATTTAAACTTTCGTCCTTGACTGTGCAACTTGCAGTCACTGTTTTTTTTCTCGCTCTTTTCTTGACAACATAAGTTACTTTTATCAAGTTCCAACTCTCCCTGTGTCTCTTCCATCTGGAGACCAGATGAAGCCAATCTAACTCGGGTTGAATGCTTAAAGCTGAGCTGCATCTACAGGCTACAGAAGACATGATATGTGAACATTTGCTGGGCCTCAACAGAAAGGCTGCAGTACTGTTGGAGCCCTTTCTACAAAAAATTCATGACATTAAAGAGCTCATGGTAACCCATGAGAAATGAACCAGAGTAAACAGCCTCTGCTGTAACAAAATTAAACCTTTTGGGCAAATAACTGTGGCAAATTCAATTAGGTTTCCAGAGCTGAGGGACTGTGGGCTTTTCATTTACTTTGACAAATGCTAAACAAGTCTTGCAGCTGGACCATTAAACATGTACTAGAAACATCCAACTGCAGCTTATATGAATGATTTCATGGAAGGAACTTGTCATATATGCTGAAAACGGGATCCCATATCCTCCACCAACAGTCAACGGCAGGCTGCTGAACCTGGCTGTCAGCCTGTGGAAGGATCTCTGTCCATGGTCCTGAACTGGCTGATGGTAAAAGTACAGCTTTCTCTGTTAGATATAGGAATGTTAACGTTTATACGATGTATGAATTAACCAAATATTGTCAAATAGGCTGCAGTGGTATAACTACAACTCTTCTCAACAGCTTTTGTAAATAACTCAAACCATCATGAGCTCCAGTTTAATATAACACCCAAATGGACTTATTTCAGTGTGAACTGCAGCTTTGCCTCCTCACTCAACTAATTTAATTCAGCACAAGTTAATTTTGAGTCATGTACTCTCTAAGTGTTACACGAATATGAAAACTAACTTTTGACACCCCCCCCCCCAAAAAAAAAACAAACAAACAAATGTTTTTAGTAGTGGAATCTTTTAAGATATTTCTGGCTTAATTAGGAAAATGTTGGCAGTGGCACATCAGAGCATGAACCACTGAGACAGGCAATTTCCCTGTTCTCTCCTCTCTTCTATAAACTACTAATTGATCTCCAGGGAGCCTAGCTGTTTAAACTATTCAGTAGAGAAGACTGTACCACAACCTCTAACGGAGAGTAGAAGACACCCCACAAGTAATGAGCTGCTAGAGTGGACAGAGTCTGAAAATCATCTCATGTTAGTCTGCACAGCCTAATGAAGTCATTATTACATTTCTGGAGTAAAATCCTTGTTGTCAAAGATGCATGTTTCTGGTAAATGTTCATTTTAAAGAGTTGCAAGATGTGTCGTCCGTTTTTGAAAATCAAAACTTCCCAATTTCCAACTATAGGCCTGGTTAGGGTAACCTTTCCATCATAATTCATCAAGTAATTATTACAAAACATTAAGGCTTCTAATAATCTCAAATACAAATTATCCTTGCAGTAAAAGAGTATAACATATCATATCAACATGTATTTTATGTATTTAGTCATATAGTCAGTCATCTCAGAGATGTGTGACATTAAACTGTATTAGAGTGAACATGAACCATGGACAATTTTTGCTGATTTAGGCATGTAGGTATCCCTATGTGAAGTTAATTGAAGATGTTGAGAGTTTAATCTGATATTTGTGGCCTTGCGGACCCCACATGTTTTGTTCTCTGATGTTCTAACTACGCTAGACCAAAAGTCTGTTGTACTATAAAAGTTTAGACTTTTGTTTTTGTTTTTCTGTTAATCGTATTTGAACTTTGCATTTGTTATTTGCTAATTGCCTCTTTCATCAAATAAATTCAGTGTTTTCACCTACATGTTTACTTATCCGAAAACCATTAATATTAGTCTGTCAAAAAGAAGAAAACACACAGCACACAAATACAATTTGTTCCCCCTTATTGTGTTCTGCTTGCAGCAGGACACACACTTGAACACACAGCAAGCATGCTATATGTTCCTACTTTTGGAGGCTTCATCTGCAGCACAGAAGCAAAAAACAGACAAACGTGTTCTAATATTAGGTGAAAGGTGTGGAAGGTGCCATGATGTCACACACCTGTAAACAAACAGTGGAACAAATCGCTGTTTGTTGGAAAAGGACCACAGGAGAGAGTAGAACTTTCCATCAGATGGAAATTTGTAGGAGGCGGGGCAAAGGGTTGAGTCCAACCAGCATTCAGGATGTAAATGTGGGTTTTACCAGCTGTTACAGTGGCTTTGATGCTGCTGTGGAAATGAAGTATTCAAGAGTGAAAGTGGGTTTCTGTTTGTGCTTTTATGCCAACATTTTTGGGAAAAAGGAGAATCTGAGCCTCTCATTTTGTTAAGTTAGTGTGAATATCTCGTGCATGAGGACTCCCATGGATGTGCAGCTTCTTGAGGTTAAGTTGGAACAGAAACGGTAATTATGTCTAACTCTGGGAGTTTCAACACTGTTTTTATTAGTAATAAAAATGCAGAACTTCTAGTTGCTATAAATGCACTTTTAATTATAATAGCACAAATAATTAAAATAGAAAAAATTGTTGAAATCACAAGTTTAAAAGCAAATAAGCAGCTTAAGAAGCAGTTGTGTCAATAACTCTTGTAGGTAAAGCAAACATTATCCTGTGTCACACACTCAGGACCTCATTTTTAAAAACACAACTGTTGCACAAACACACACTTGAGCATTTATTATGGAATCACCAGTGTTGCCCCGTTGGAAAAAAAAAAGCTGTTCCAAAATAGCACATGATCAGGCAAGCCTATGATTCATCGTCTTGTACCATGGGAGATGTGTACAGTCACAAACAATGGAAGAAGAATCCCCACAGATCACAAAGGGGAATCTCTCATGCATGCTTGTGTGTGTGTGCATGCAAGCACACACGTGTCACTATCCCTCGTCAGTGTGGACATCTATCACAACAAGCCTCTGAATTATTTAGCTGAACAAAATAAAGAACATCTCTCTGCATGCTGAAAAATAAAGGCCTCATGAATGATGGAGAAGAAGTGACAGTATATAACAATGTAGGAAATGTCCGTTTAATTTTCTTTACTTATGTTTTAGTAACATTTAGTATTCATGTGAGTCCTTTAGAGTTGCTGCAAAAAAGATAACCAGTGACATAAAATGTGTTTTTTCTTCCTTTCCTATAGGTAAAAGCACAATGTGGCTGGAGGTCGAAACACATTATTTACAAAAGTGTCTGCAAATATGGATAATAAAATTATTAAGAATGAAGAAAAAAAATATTAAAATTGAAAAAAAATTGTCCAAAAGCAACCAAGACTGGAAATGAAAAGACAAAAGCAATAACGTCAAACAAACACTGGTGGTTATTGGAAGTGCAAAAGTGCACACACACACACACACACACACACACACACACACACAAGCAGAGACAGAGATGAAGCATATGTCTCTGTGAGCACCAGCTGCAGAGCTCTGGTGCCAAAACTCCACAGGTCAAACTAAGTGACATGCTCTCTGAGGCGTGGAGAGACTTGCATGTGTGTGTGTGTGCACCAAATGGTTCAAACGGTCATGATGATTATTTTACTGTAAATATATGCAAACATGCAAAACACACACATCTGTGCACAATGGGAAAAAATATGAGTCTAAACTGAACAAGGAACAAACCCGCTAAAAATGTCAGAGCAGACGTTTAACTGTTTATGTCGAGTGTGACAAAACAAACACACTGAAGACGTAATAAGTGTGTAACACACTCGTGAGTGAACGAGTTGTCGTCGTCGTCTTCCTCCGCTTATCGGGGTCCGGATCGCGGGGGCAGCATCCCAACTAGGGAGCTCCAGACCGTCCTCTCCCCAGCCACCTCCACCAGCTCCTAGGGGAGGATCTCAAGGTGTTCCCGGACCAGATTGGAGATGTAACCTCTCCAACGTGTCCTGGGTCGACCCGGGGGCCTCATGCCGGCAGGGCATGCCCGAAACACTTCCCCAGGGAGGCGTCCAGGAAGCATCCTGACCAGATGCCCAAACCACCTCAACTGACTGCTTCCGATCCGGAGGAGCAGCAGTTCTACTCCGAGTCCCTCCCGAATGTCCGAGCTCCTCACCCTATCTCTAAAGCTGAGCCCGGCCACCCTACGGAGGAAACTTATTTCGGCCGCTTGTATCCGCAATCTCGTTCTTTCGGTCATCACCCAAAGCTCATGACCATAGGTGAGGATTGGGACGTAGATCGACCGGTAAATCGAGAGCCTGGCTTTCTGGCTCAGCTCCCTCTTCACCACGACAGATCGGCTCAGCGTCCGCATCACTGCAGACGCCGAACCAATCTGCCTGTCGATCTCCCGATCCCTCCTACCCTCACTCGTGAACAAGACCCCGAGATACTTAAACTCCTCCACTTGAGGTAGGACCTCTCCCCCGACCCCGACCCGGAGTTGGCAAGCCACCCTTTTCCGGTCGAGAACCATGGTCTCAGATTTGGAGGTGCTGATCCTCATCCCAGCCGCTTCACACTCGGCCGCGAACCCACCCAGCAAGAGTTACCAATTTTTTTTAAAGGCCCCAGCTAGCTGCAACCTAAAAACGCTTCCTAAAGTTTGTGTTAGACCTCACCTAAGATGTCATGATTAGAGTCCCACGGTTCTTATTTAAATGACTCATTATTAACAATCATTTGTGACTTTAACCATTTGTGGGTCCAAAGCTGAAACTTTTGAGGAAAACAAAAATAAAAGATACTGACTTCATTAGAATAAATCTAAAAGGATGCATGAATGTAGAACAAAAGGACAGAGAAGATACTGGATCCACCAGTAGATTTGTTAAACATTATATTTATTTATACATTTATTATATAAAGTGTTTAAACTATTTATTTACTAGAAATGTTGACACCACTTTACAATACGACTACCATTACAAAGGGCTTAACACTTTGATAATGAAATATAAATATCTTATTAAGCATTAATATTTGTTACGGTTAGCTCACTAAAGCGGTCTCACTATTTGGCAAAAACAATACATCACCAATCTAATTTTAATGCTACACAACTGCGTACTGACGATTTATGAGGTGTTTACATATATTTACTGATATCACCATTTATTTAAGTGGACATCATATTCTAAAGTGATACAAAGATGTTTTAAAATCATCAAGTGCACCCAAGACAGAGGCAGATTATTTACAATTAATGTAATTAACACATTTATTTATTAATTTCATTTGGTTTGTACTACATTGGTGTGCAACAAGTTATGTTTTCAAATGGCTAAACCTCCACATTTTCCCATATGATATTAGTTTAGTTACATAAGAAACTTAGACTAAAATACAAAGAAAAAAAATCACAAAAGTTTTTGGGGTCCGAATACTTTCACACAGTTCTTGTTACATTTACAGCTAAAGAAACAAGAGTTCTGCCAAGTCCAAACCTGCCTTTTACAAAAGCACACTAAGGATGAAATTATTAGAGACATTATAGCAAACAGAGTTTTATAATACGGACACCAGTCAAACAACACAACAGCCAGTAAACACACAATTTCTAAAGGACTCCAGGTGCCTTCAGAAGCATGTCTACAGGATCCCAGATCCCTGAGTGTTGTTTCAGTTGGCTCCAAGACTCTTGTTATAAAAAATCCAAAAGGTTTCATTTATTTCTTTTTGTCCGTTTTCCTCTGATAGTGTGAGAGACTTGAGCAAAGCAGAGCTCCCCGCTAGTTCAGACTTGGCTTGTGTTTAAACTACAAACAGACATGTATGGCTTTTATAGCTTTGCTCATTAACTTAAAGATGCTAGCAGGGTCCAATCAGACAAGCTGTAAAGGTTCTACTGGTATGTTTTATAGAAGTCTAAGTGCTCACTGGATAATTAGAAAATGCTCAGGCGTTAAACTCAGACAGCAGTAAAATCAAGAAGGCAACAGATTTCAATAACTTAAATAAAAGGGTCAACATGAAAAAATCCATCTGGTGAACCCTTTGCGAACCACGACTCAACCCAGACACTTAAAACTCACGTATACACAAAGTCAGACAGATTCAGTTCATTCAGCACTGGCACTTACCCTGGCCTTTGGCTGACCGCACACACGGATGCACAACCAAGCAAACAGGCTGCAGAAAAGGGCAACGTCCGTCTTGTCTGAAGCGTCCCAACTAAAGCATTCAGCAGGCGTCCCAGACGTCTCACTGCTGTTCACAGCACACACATCTGACCTAATTAACGCAAACTTCTGTATTAGTTCCTGCTCAGCTGCACTGCTGGTGAATGCGGATCGGATGTAAAAATGTTTTTGGGAAGATAGTCATTCTGTTCCGTTTACTTTAAACATTCCACAATTTAAAAGAGTGAACAAATATACGGTAATATCCAGTCAGTCAGACATGAATTTGTGTTTAAGCTGTTTCTTCTGCAGGTCACAGAGGCAAAGTCCTTCATGTTTACATGAAATTTTTTGGGATTTAAATCTGAAACTTACTGTGTGTTTTTTTAAACCATGCATGTGAGAAAAATGTAAAGGCGATGTGGTTTGATATAGTTTTAATTACCATGCTGAGGCTTTTGTTTCTAAATCGACTTAAACACCAACAATGGGAGGATTAAAACTGAGTTGAATGTATAATTGTGTGGTCTTAATCTTCCTGTGT